>NC_089820.1:74178569-74476069 GCF_029633855.1 Hoplias malabaricus | reverse complement strand
ACAAAGCGGGAACAGTTTCGCACTTGGGAGCGTTTATTATTGGCTGTGTTTATTTATGTTTATGAGTTGCAGCCTGATTTATGGCATCAGACCCAATTCAAAACTCACGAGCGGAGAAAAAAATAATTTTTCTTTGAGGAAAACCCACGTAAGGCAATGGCGAGCGCTCTGGCAAACAGGAAAACATTTCCCTGGGGAAAAGAATACACTTTGAATGAAGAAAAGCTCTATTACCCAAAGTTAATCATCGTTATAAAGAAAATGATTGTAGAACTACAAATTGCTCCTGTACATTGATTAGTTTAATTAATTGTTTATAAAATATGTATTTGCATTCAAAACGAACAGAGAACGATCAGAAATGTAGGATAAAATTAATGTTAATATAAAAATGATGTCATTGTATAATTCCTTTGAGATCCAATAGCAATACGACAGAAATAACCCTGGACTTCTAAAGGTCCTGACCCTAAATCTCCTCTTTATGTGACTTTGTGACTTCCACTGCATCCCATGAGGCATTGCACCATTTCTATCTGTCAACATCTGTCAATCAGTAATGAGGTCGCCATGGCAACCAAGAGCCTCATACAACATCAGCCTGGAATCAAGATCTGTACTCTCACTCTCTTCTTTCTCTCTCTCTCTCTCTCTCTCTCTCTCTCTCTCTCTCTCTCTCTCTCCATTTCTCGCTTTCTCTCCCTCTGTCTGTGTGTGTGTGTGTGAGTGTGTGAGTGTGTGAGTGTGTGAGTGTGTGAGTGTGTGTTTGTGTGTTTGTGTGTTTGTGTGTTTGTGTGTTTGTGTGTGTGTGTGTGTGTGTGTGTGTGTGTGTGTGTGTGTGTGTGTGTGTTAGCTGATGCTCGTTTAACCCCTGGGCTGTGGCTCTTTAGCTGGAGTCACATGTTTTGATGGCGTCAGTCTGAAGGTCTTTGTTTCTAGGCAGATGGCACTCCTCCCTCGCTCTGTGGAGACGAACGAGTGCGATTCCTCACTCCACTGCTGACCCCCACCATGTGGAAAGTAAACGTGTGAATAAGCAAACTGATGACACCTGCTCAGAGAGAGAGAGAGAGATGGATAGAGAAGATTGAGAGGGCAAGACAGAAGGAGAAAACAGTAAATGGGGACTTGCTTTTCTGGAAAATACATTCATTTCTAATAACTAATAATAACTGTAATTGTAATAATAAATAATGACACAAAACTATAGATACCACTGATCATTTAATACAGTATTCAGAAATGTATGCCATTCGTGTTAATTTAGTATTTAGTATGTTTATTACTTTTATTACAGCAGTATTCAAATGTAATTGCATAATTTATTACATAATAGTTACATATACTTTTATATTCAGTATTGAAATATTAGATTCTGTCACATTGCTCAAAAAACATTTTCCTCTTAATTTCAATGTACACTCAACATTAACTTTATGAGATTAAAATCATCTTAAAATATCAGCGGTTCTACTTGCAAATATACTTTGAGACTTTATAATCTGCACTAACTACAGTCTCCTTGATTTCAGTGAGCTATGGATGAGAAATAATTCCCCATAAAGAGGCCCTGCGTTTGTTATCAGTGTCATTTCTCTCTAAGAGTTAAACTGCATTTCTTTATTTTGTTTTCAGCAAATGTTCAGACCTCTCTGGGGCCTGTTTATTTACACTGGCACTGTAATGTTTTGATTGGATAGAAAATAATCTTTGTTAAAGAATAGTCACTAGGAGTGTCTTAATCTTACACTGGAACTGCACAATAATGTTTGATTGTTGTGAAATTGATTTTGCAATATTATAAAAGGCTGTGATGGCCTTTTGATCTTATTAAAGGTACATTGCTGTAAAATTTTAAAACAAGCACAGATACCTCCCAGGGCTGAAATTTCACATTAATCTGGAAAATGATTTAAAATATGTCTAACAATGTCAGTAAATATGTAGAATGATCTTGGGGTGTTGCTGAGTGAGATATTTGTGGTGCAGTGAACCACATTTCATACCAAATTCTGTGAAAGGCTTTAGTGCAGAAATTTGGATATATGGTGGGGGTGGTCCTTTTTTGGCCACTATATTAAAACACAGAGCACAGAGATGAGGTTCAGCAGAGAAACACTGGAGACAAAGGTCCATTTCACCTTCAGTGCCATTAAAAACAGATCCTTCTCAATACTGACCTCTTTATCTCGTGCACACACACAGACACACACAGTGTTATGTGATTAAAGTGCTGTATATTGGACCGTTTTTGTGGACGTGAGTGTGATGTGATAAAGGGCCGTATAGTGCTCAGTGGTGCAGATTCGGGTGTGATGTGATTAAAGGGCAGGAAGTGGATGCTGGGCTGTATTTCTGTGTGTTTTGACTCTGCTGCTTTTGTTTTTCTGCTGGAGCTCTGTGCCAGGCTCGGTAGGGGTTAGTGATGGACTGATAAGAGTAATTGATTCAGGAAGCTGAAGCGTCCCAACACTTTTGGTTGAAGCCGGAGGGCGGCTGCAGTTTTATTTTTGGGGTTGGAACAAGGCTGTACTTTTTGGTTAATATCAGAGAAGTTAAACTGAACCTCTGTTGGGCGGCTGGCGGAAACAAGAATATTTCAAACAATATTTACTACAAAATTCTGAAAAAATAGGGTCAGGGGGTAAATATAGAGCATTTAAAAGAGCATTGATTTTTAAAGCCTATTTATATTCAGCATGATTATAAAAGTGTAACTTCATCAATATTTTACAATAATTCTGAAATTGATGCATAATCGAAAAGTTGGGACAGGGACCATATCTTAAATATGGATGTAATCATGCTTGGGTAGGTTTTGTTCAAGAGTTTTTAGAGTCCAATTTCTAGCCCTAGATCCATAGGACAATCCCCTCTCCCCAGTCACTGCTAGGACTAATGTCTGTAAGCTGATGTAAGAGAACTGGGCAGTTTGCATTCTCCTCCAACGTCCTAAAGTGTTCAGTGGCGTTGCAATCACAGCTGTTTGAAAAGAAGCAGTGGACTGGCCTCATGTGTCTCAAGAGAAGGCACATTTTCTTGTGGGCTACTTTTATGATGTCAACTAAGGTCAATGTTCAATGGAAACATTAAGCTGACATCACTGAGCATGTCTTTCTCTGGATGAAAGGCAAATACTTCCTCACTCCCTCAATAGTGAAGTACGTAAGTCATTAATCTGTAATGTACATGCAGCTAGCACTAAAGTTCAGATTCCCACATGTGAATAAACATAAATGATGCTGTATTAGAAATATGTAATGCAGTATTAAGATCTAGAGTAAGTAATTTTAGGACTTGTGTAGTGCACTACATAGGGAGTATGGAGTGATTTGGGTTTAATCCTCTGCGTTGTGGTGTTTTGGTGCCTTTAAGAGTTACTATGGCCCCCTACTGGACTGGTTGTGGTAATTCAACTGTTTTCATAGTCGCCTGGATGGGGAGATTTTCAAAAACGGAGAGAGGGAAATTTAAAAAAAAAATAAATGGATCCATGTGGACGGGGCCTTAATGTAGCAATACCACCAGTAACCACCAAATATAAAGCTTCTCTTTATACCGTACACCAAGTTACATATCCCTGTAAAAGAGAAAACCTTTATCTTTATTTTTGTGCATATTTAGTTAACAGCATCATTTGAACACAGAAGCTGTCCTTCACCTTTTGTAAATATTTCATGATGAATGGAATCAGAGCAATCTGAGTAATTTTCAACCGTACTGAACCTGATAAAAAAGAGTCGACACTGTACGGAACAGGAATGATATTCAGAGGCAGACAAACTGTCCAGAACAGGCTCAGCAAGTAAAACACTGTGGTCGAATATGATAGAAAATTTTCCTTCCATTTGTTTTTGGTGCTGCGTCATCCACTCGCTCTAATGAGCCCCCACCCCTGCTCAAGCCTCATTTTCATGTGAAAGACGCTAAAAGCTGGACTACAGGTCTTTAAGCTCGGCCTAAGGCTAACAGCTGGAAATCCCCCTGTGGAGAAACATGTTCCTAAACTTGGTCTAATGGACGCAACACCTGCCCTTCCCTTTACCTGTCCACTGTAAAACTCAGCATGGGGCAGAGCTAGTCCTAAAGTTAGTGTTGTTTTGATGTACATTCAGTTTATATTACAGTGTAGTTGTTTAAATGTAATTACTTGATGCATATTTGAATATATTCAAATTACATTCAGTATGAACATGTTTTAATCTGAATTTTGGATATTCTCTTCTCTCTCCTTTATCTTTTCACTCTGTTATTTTTCATTTTCCTTCTCTTTCTCTATCTGTCTCTTTATCTCTCTCTCTCCCTTTTCTATCTTGATTTCCCTCTCTCTTTCTCACCTCTCTGTCTGATTCTCTCCATTTCAGTACAAAAAACGGTAAAACTTGGATTGTGTTCTGTTGTATTTCAGGTCAGTGTTTGTGGGCTTTTATTGGACCGTCTGTTGACTCTTTGAGACCTCCCTCTTTCAGAGCGAGTTAATCTCACTCTTAATCTCTGTTTGCGATCTTAGGACACAAAGAGGATTAGAGCTGAAGAAAAGCTGCAGAATATGTGCCGCTAGCCTAATCCAGCAGTGTGAGGGGATTAGATGGTGTTGATAAACAGTGGGTGGAGCTTCAGGAGCCTTTAGAAAAGTTTACATAAAAGCTGTAAGCCCTCATTTTCTTGGAATTGGACTAAAATCTGTATCTGTATTTCTAAGACTAAGTATTTACTCACGTCTGATGAAATACGGTACTTCGTCTTTGTTTATCCAAACATGATATGGTTATTTTTGATGATTATATATATTAACCAGAATTAAACACGAGCCAGAGGAATGAATAACTACAGATTAATAAACATATTATTACAATAATTTAAAAAACTTTTACTGACAATACATTTTTAATGTAATTCATTGTTTCTTATTATTCATTCATTCATTTATTATCTGTAAGCGCTTATCCAGTTCAGGGTCGCGGTGGGTCCAGAGCCTACCTGGAGTCATTGGGCGCAAGGCGGGAATACACCCTGGAGGGGGCGCCAGTCCTTCACAGGGCAACATACACATTCACTCACACCTACGGACACTTTTTTGAGTCGCCAATCCACCTACCAACGTGTGTTTTTGGACTGTGGGAGGAAACCGGAGCACCCGGAGGACACCCACGCGGACACGGGGAGAACACACCAACTCCTCACAGACAGTCACCCGGAGCGGGAATCGAACCCACAACCTCCAGGTCCCTGGAGCTGTGTGACTGCGACACTAACCTGCTGCGCCACCGTGCCGCCTGTTTCTTATTATTCTTTTATTAATTTAATTTTAAGAGTTACTTTCAGTATCTGCTACAAACTACTACTAAGATAATATAAAAAATTCACTCCCTCCGTTGAATTATTTACTGCTGTATTTGTCCTATCTTACCAGAAACTTTGAGGTGGAAAATGCAGGAGAATTATTAAATGTTGTACTGTTCATGTCTGTCAGGAATTAACTGAATCAAAAATAAAACACAAGTAATATAGGGGTCTGGAGTAGAGCAGCAATGTAAACATTGCCTCTGTAATCAGGTTAGATTGCTGATAATGTTGCAGCCATCTGAGGCTTGGGTGTCTTTGGTGGGTAGGGTGGCCCCTGTGTTGGGTGATGTGACAGATATGGTCAGTTTGTATTCTTCTCCCTTTTTTTTTTTTTTTTTTTCGTTCACAGTGGTTTGAAAAGTAGTGGTGGGTTGGCTTCATATGTCTCAAAGAAAGCACATGCCCCCCAGGTGAATAATGTCACCTGGTAATGAGCTGAGCTTATGTAGACGAGCTCAGAGTGAGAGCTGATCTGAGCCTGATCTACCTGCTGTAAGCTATTTAAACCCTGACCTTCTACTAATCACATTTCACACTCTCCACTTCCAGCTGGGACACAGCCAGAGTAGGACACTGGGCTCCCAAAAGTGAACAGATAAGCCCTTTAAATAACCAGAGGCAGCAGTAACAGTCTTCACTCTTCTAAACAATAGATGTTGGAACATTGCTGTGAAGATTTTATTGGTACTCAGCTGCAAGAGTATAGTGAGATGGGGTACTGATGTTGGAGGATTAGTTCTAGATTCCAAAACACACTTTAAATCAATGTATTGGATGGGACTCCACTCCACAGTTCAGTGCTAGGGGTGGGTTATAGCCCTTTAGCTGTCACTTAACATGGAGCACAGTGACCTCAAGATCATGTGCCGCTGCTCCAGAGCATCCCACTGGTTTTATGTGATTGTGAACATGTTTCCACAATAGGTGAAGTTTAAAACAACAAAATGCATACTTTAGAGTATAATTTTATGGACAGTGTCCAAAGACCCTGCTGATATATTGTAGGGTTGTAATTTTGCTGGAGAAGTGTTTTTTATCTCAGAGACAGCAGCATTAATAAAGCGATGAAGTCATTATTAGTGAAGTGAATGCTTGCCTTGCATGAAATGTGGAGTGCTGTCAGAAAACGCTGCGTATAAACCTCTAAAACTCAATGATGCTGAGTGTAATTGACTGTGATTGATTAGAGTCCTGACTCCTGCTAAATCTGCGGCTCATTACGGAGATGACCCGTCCGCGATGAGCCCACAGAGCCATCCAGGACACATTTCCTCTATTGATTTTGCTGACGCTTCCGTTTTCACAGCACTGAGAATATTCTCAGAGAGGACGGCTCTCGAATACATGGCAGAGTCCATTCATCAAGTTTTGATAAAGCCTCTTCTGTGAAGTTTTGTTTTAGTTTGAGTGGTTTTCACAAGAAATTTAAATATTCTGGCAACAAGAGAGAAATGAAAGCTTCTCATGAAAAAAGCTCTTTTCAATGAGTGATAAATCATTTTTACCACCAAAAAATGGCAAACAATATTTATGAACGTCTTTAATTATGAGTGCAACTGACCCGAGTCTCTGAATGAGTCACTTCATGCCACACACTAGGGTGGCCTTTATTGATACATCCAGGCCACTAGGTGTCAGTTGGAAATGTGAGATCATGTTTATGGTCTTTTTTCAACAGTACAATGAATTGTGACCTACTTTGTGTATTTACAGAGTGCAGCAGCTGCTCCAAGCCCTGTGCTGGGGAACATGCCCCCAGGAGACGGTCTTCCAGGGGGTCCCCTGCCTCCGGGTTTCTTCCAGGTAGGCTTTCATTCCTATCAGTTCCCTTACTGAAGATAGTTTGCTGAAAAATTCCTGGCTTGACACGAATGTGGTGGATTAACTAAGGCATGATTTATGTCTGAAGTTTGCTACTTTTTGTCCTGGAGTTATGAAGCTATTGTAACTACAGGCCCCAACATGCAACCTGACAGGATTGGTTGCTTAGGTTTATGATGTCAGAAACCTTAACTATCTGAATCCATGTTTTTGAGACTGTGTTTGGAACACTGAAAGTGGTCAAAATGATCAGCCACGAGGCTTAAACACTTATTCACATATAAACAATACACTTCCACCATGCGCGCACATACACTCTAACAAGGCTAAACACTGGATTGACACTGGAGAGTATCTTTAAATATATTTAAAAATAAATAGGTTTGATCCCTAATTCAAGTACAATAATAAAGACTAGATAATAAAAATTTACTAGTCCTGGATTAGTGTACCATGTTTACGTGTGCTGCAAGCAGGTGATCACAAACTTTTTGAAATAGTGTGAATTTTGTAGCTGCAGTGCAGACTAAAGAGAACCTGTCTCAGTAATCTACTGCGTTTTGGCCAAACTGCCACTTTAACCTTTCTCTCCATCAGCTTTCAGCCCAAAACCACACATCCACACACTCACGCACACACACACACTCACACGCGTGCCATCAGTTTTGAGAAGGCACACACAGAGGGGCTATTATTCCTCCACCCGAGCTTATCTGCCAAGCCCAGCGTCCACTGGGATTCGGTTTGATTACGACCATTAGCTGCTAATGGCAGCCACTCTAGCTTCACCAAGCTCGGCTACTTTTACTGCTGACCGTAAGAGCAAACCAGAGCATCACGCATAGCTCGTCCAGAAGCATTTCTCTCCACCACCCAGCCGTGGCGTCCTTTAAAGGGGCCATCAGTCATTTTTAACACCAAATACTAGCAGATGTTATTTATGTGTGAGTATTGTTGTAAGTCATTGTTATTTTTTTCTATAACTACATCTTGAATGAGAATGTGGCCATGCTTAATCCTATAAAGCCAAACGTATCAAATATGATACATGATCTTTAGAGGTGGCTCTTTTATCATCTATTGAAGAGAAATACCGAAACAAACTTCCATGCTTTTGGGACAAGTTCTCTACTGAACTGTGAATGAAGTGCGTTCCTGTGCATTTACTAAACCATTACAAAATTGTTGCTACCATCATGAAAACACAGGAGTAAATTTCAAGAATAAATTTAACAAAACTGAAGCAATTCCAGGTACGATTTGTATGATGTTACTTGTAGTAAAACTAAGCATTTTTGTTCCATTTCATCGACCTTGTTCCATCTACCTGTCAAATGCTCATTATTTATAATAAATATTCAGAAAATTCAAACTGTACTTTACAGCAGCAAAACACATTTAGACAATTTTACAAAGTTGTTTCATGAAACAAAAATGTATTTTTAGTTTTCCAAAAGTCTGTGTGCAAAATGTGTTGGCTCAGTTGTTGACATGGATTTTACGAGGATTCAGAGGAAGATGATGATGATACAGGTGACTGTGGGAGGTCTGTTGTATGACCTCGTACCTCACGCCAAGGTTCAGACTGTAGTTCAACTGTAGTCAGCTGTAGTTCCTCTAAAAATGGAAACACCGATCTGCAGATCAACAAAAAAAGAGCCTTTGTGGTTTTGGTGTTTTTTACCACCAGTACATGAAATGTAAAAAGGTCAGAATGAAGAACAGAGTACTAATATGCCAAGGATTTGTGGTGTTTCTCATCAGCTCAATGATGTTTCCCTGTTAAGTTCAGACAATAATTTGATATTGATGGTTTAATTGAAATTAATCAATTTAAACAGTTTTAACTGATGCAGTGAACTAAATGAAAGACCAATTAAAGTAAAAACAAATGTTGGTAAATGCCTAAATATGATGCATTCAGAAATTATATGATCCAAAATTTATAAATTAACAAAAGTTTAATTAAAGGGTCACATAATGTGTGATTTAAACAAAAATCTGTTTTGTTGTATTATTATTTCATGTGTCAGGGTTAAAATCTGTTTAGTATGCAATTCCCTTAGGGCACTCGGTGTAACCCTCTTAGGCGTCAGTGTAACATCTGTTTAACAGCTGTTTTATGACAATGTAAAAAATAAACCATTAAATGTTTTTGAAAAAAAAAATTAAGTAATATACACATTATTAAAGTTGCGGTTCACGTTGTCCATATATGGATATTAAACATTTCTATAACAGTTTATTCAAACTAGGCTAAATTAGGCACAATTAAGGATGGCCAATCACAGCTCAGCTTATTTACATATATAAATCTTAAAGGCACGGTGTCAGGCTTCTCTGAAGAATAAACAAATACCTGATTATGGCTGTTTAAAATTAAATATGGGAGTTTTGTTGTATATTAAACCACACAAATTTTGTAAGTGTGAAAAGAATACAAGGAGAATGCTGGGTATGGGCCCTTTAAAGGGAATGTAATGCCCAGGAATCTGTGGATGAGTTCTAGGAATAATGGCTCTATATTATTATGAGTGTGATAAGATGTGGAAAGATGTGTGGGTTAGAAAAGCATTCTGAGAAAGTGTCCAGATCCTCCAGGGACGACAATAAAATTATACACACACACAAACAAATACACACACACACACAAGCACAAGCTTATAAGTTTCTCTCAAGCTCAACTAAACAAGGGCCATTATCTCAGAGCAGAGCCATGCATCATTGGTCGGCCGAATGTGAAACGAGGCCAGTTGAAATAGCCCTGCTGGACTCTTCTGAAACACTACCGCCCTCTAGAGGCTAATTTCTCCAGTGCCTTATCGAAAATCTCCTCTATGATTCAGTTAGTAAATAACATATGCCATATTTCCTCTGAAATGAAGGACACTCATCAGGAGTTTTTTTAAAGATTTGATGGCAGAGAATCAGTGAGGACAGTCACTGATATAGATTGGTTAGTTCTGGAAAGCGTCGTCCAAAAAAGAGTTGGAGTGGCATTTAATGGTGCTCCAGCACTCCAGAGAACACAGTTCCACTGCTTCACAGCCCAGTTCAAGTTTGTTTCATATGGGTGTCAGTGAGGTATCTAGAACGTCCAGGTTGCTTTGTTTTGTTGTTACTTAGTGTAATGTCTTCAGTTCAGCCCCTGGAGCCATAACCAATCAAAGAACTCCCTTACTTGTACCTAAAAACTTAACTTGGAGAAATTAAACCTGACTGGCATTTTAAACAGGCAATTTCAAGGTTTTAACCCTTTCGTTTCCAAACTAGTAATACATACAGTATGATTGATGATGTAGAACGTATTTAAAAAATATAAATAAAAGAAAAATTAACAATTTTATGAATACACAAAAAAATAATCTTCTCTTATATCTACATTATAACACAACCCTCGCCAGCTTTTTAGCCGTATTACTTCAGCTTCACCGCAGCAGTAATGCATCTGTTTATCTTTTGCTTTGCTTTTCTCTCCTGCCATTTTCTTTCTCCTCTTGCTTCTTTATAACCCACCCCCTGCATTTCTCCTGTGGCCCTTCAGGGTCCTGCTGGCTCCCAGCCGTCCCCTCAGCCTCCACCTAACGCTAACATGATGGGAGCACACGCACAGGTAATAAAACACACACACACATACACCTGGTTTTCTTGTCAGATGAAACACACTCAGTCTCTTTTCTTAAAGGGCCCATACCTGTATATAACCTGTATATAGTATATACAGTACAGCCATGGTTTCAGCCTACAGCAGTGCAGCCTCATCCACTCTTCACTAATATAATAAGGACTTTTTTGTCTAGGGTGCAACCAGTATAAAGCAGCCAATCACGACAGAACTCATTTACATTCCTCAATCTTAAAGGCGCAGTACCAAAACCAGCTTTCCTAATCGTATGTCATACAGGAATATTGGAAAATGATCACGATGAAATCATTTTGAGGCACAGCACAACACCAACATAACAACTGGACATCGGGGGAAAAATAATTATAAGGAGACTATAGTATGGGCCCTTTAATACCTGTTCCTGCATGGGCATTCACTGGACTTTGTGTTTGTTCCTCCACTTTCAAGCTTTTGCTGTGACTGGCACTTTAACACAAAGCGCAATATTTTTTTTACCAGTTTTAATTATTTACCTTTTTTATAAAGCTTTATTTTTTTTCTCTGCATTTATTTCTTCCCTTTAAGAATTGTTTTATATTTTTTAAGGCTATTTAATAGCTAATATGAATTGTTGACGATAATAAATTAGAGTGAGGAACTGATGTATGGACCCTTAAATAGACCCCTAGAGTTTAAAGGGATCATTCTATATGATTATGAATCAGCTGTTATTAATATCACAGTTACTAACCATACACTCTCTTCCCTGCAGCCCTTCATGTCTCCTCGTTATGCTGGAGGGCCTCGACCTCCGGTCAGAATGGGGAACCAGGTGAGACTGAGACCAGATTGATGACCTGGAGCTTTTTTAATGACTGGATTTCCAATACAGAAAATAAGTAATGGTCTCTCTGGGCCTCCGTATTGATTTTTTTTCACTTATCTGTCATCATTTTCTCTTCATCTCTCCATCAGGCTCCTGGAGGGCAGCCCTTACCTCCAAATGTAATGGATCCAACACGACCCCCAGGTAATGAAGGAGTGAAAGTTAAATATATATAATCTGGGAAGGCGGTTCATCACAAAAGAACAGTTCCACTGTTTCACTGCTCAGATTCTGGGGGCTTGTTGACCTTAGTCGTGACCTATGTCTTAGAGAAAATAAAACTATTAATTAATTTTTCCTGTCCAAAGAAAAACATGTATCTGCATTTTTGAGGCTGCTGTCCTTCACACTATGTGATACTTTCATGATTTGACTAATTGAAATGCTCCAAATTTACTTGGAATTAAACCTTTTTTCTTTGACTTCCATTGAAAGTTAAGGAATTTTTTTTTTCACTTTTTAAATCCACGTTATTGAAGGTTGTCCAGCCTTGTCCTCCAAAACAGAGCACAACAATGTTAATCACAATGAAAATATACATCAGCTGATCTTTCATACACATAACAACTCTAATCCATATTTTAAAGGCTTTTAAATAACCTTACCATTTAAAAAGTTTTGTTTCCTTCTCCTATAAAGGTACTGTATTGGATACATGTTTTTTTTGGAAGCCATGAAATGAAAAAAGTATTTAAGTCTGTCTTTGGATGTCTTCAGGACATCCTAACCTTGGCGCCATGCAGAGGATGAGTGTACCACGAGGAATGGTGGCAATGGGACCTGGACCACAGGTTTGATTTATTATTTATTTATATTTATTTATAAATATTTAATGTAATAAGGTTTTATTTATATTAATATATATATTAATATAAATAAATATATATATATGACAATGCACCAATACACACAGCAAGACTGGTGAAAGATTGGTTTGATGAACATGAAAGTGAAGTTGAACATCTCCCATGGCCTGCACAGTCACCAGATCTAAATATTATTGAACCACTTTGGGGTGTTTTGGAGGAGCGAGTCAGGAAACATTTTCCTCCACCAGCATCACGTAGTGACCTGGCCACTATCCTGCAAGAAGAATGGCTTAAAATCCCTCTGACCACTGTGCAGGACTTGTATATGTCATTCCCAAGATGAATAGACGCTGTATTGGCTACAAAAGGAGGCTCTACACCATACTAATAAATTATTGTGGTCTAAAACCAGGTGTTCCAGGTGTTGCTCTGAGATAATGGCCCTTTCAGTTGAGTTCCAACCCTTGTATATGTTACAAAAAAAAAAGCAGTAACAAAAGCAGCAATATTCTTAAAATTATTGCCAAAATTAGCTCCCCTTGTGTGTAATCATTTTACTCATATGGAACACACTCATACACACATGCTCATTATTCCCCTTATCACATGAATGGATTAAAATCGCCTCAGTTGTGTCCCTCTAAGATGAACTAAACTAACTATTATCTTTCTCTCTCTGCTCTCTCCCCATGGCTGCTCTAGTCTGATCCCTGGTTATCCTTACAGACATACGGTGGTGGGATGAGACCTCCAAACTCTATGGGTCCAAACATTCCAAACATGTAAGATTTTACCCTTTCAGCTGATGGCAAACAGGGAAATAAGATTTTTTTTCTTTTCTCAATAAATTGAGATATGTTTGAACTGCAGAGATTTTAGAATTTTTCTGGATATTTTGTGTGGGATTAGTTGTGTCTGTTGTGGATTGTTCTGTTAATTTTCACATGAATTTACCTCCTTTGTTCAGGGGACCAGGGACCGGACGGCCGTGGTCTAATCCCAATAACAGCAATACAGTAAGCCTGGCTTTTATCCTGAGATTACGTTTCTGTCTGGTTTAGATTTCATTTGGATTTCATTCTTGAAAAATTGTTTAATAATAATCAGATGTTTAATTGTCTGTTAAATGGACTGATAGATATGCCTCAGAATTACAGCTACATTAACATACCTTACAACAGAGAACTGTGTGGAGATATGAGGCTTTAATTCTGTGACAATGAACTTACAGACGTTACTTTACTGTTTTATTTTATTTTTTTAGATCCAATATTCATCATCATCTCCTGGCACATATGTGGTAAGATACATATTTAATATAAATTTACTGCTTTATATGTGTGTGTGTGTTTGTGTGTGTGTGTGTGTGTGTATATATTCTATTTATTGTTATTTTAAAATTTTAAATAATATACATTTTTTAAATAAATTAACTACTTATCAGTTCCACTGACCACTCAGGTACACTTTGCAGTTCTGCAATTACAGGCTGTAGTAAATTTGTTGCACACCCTATTTTTCAATGGCCAATACCCTTAAAGGACCACCACAGAGCAGGTATGGACTGGACAGATTTTGTAAAGTAAATGTAAACGCACATGTGGCCAGTGGAGCTGATAAAATAAAGAACGACTGTAGAAACTAGACAGTCATTTTAATATTATGGCTAATAAAGTAAGTTCTAAAGTAGGTCTTGAAGAGATTGTTCTTCTTATTGTATCAGGGTCCTACAGGAGGAGCAGGGGGAGGCTGTCCACCGGGAACGCCCATCATGCCCAGTCCAGCAGGTCCAGCATTTATATCCAACTGTGATTACTTGAAGTCTATTTGGTCATTATAATGAATTTAATAAATTTACATGGTCTTCCCCTTTAACACCCTCTGCTACACAGAGTAGCTGCCTGCAAATGTTATGTTTAGGAAGCTGGTATTCTGGTTAACTTTAATAAATATCTCCTAAAATTAATAACTCCTAACTTTAATAACTCCTTAATAATCTCCTAACACTCACTTAAGACAACACTGATAATGTTGTATTTCTTTCATTCACAGACTCCACTAACTCTGGTGAAAACCTCTACACGATGATAAACTCAGTGCAGCAGACAGGGAACCGACCTGTGAGTTACTCAGCTCTGTTATATCCATACTACCAGTAAACCAGACCAATGGGCATTTATAGCATAGGCCCAAATGTCTGTAGCTGGAGTAGTATATAAACATACAGAATATATAAGAAAAAATGGGATCTGCGCCCTTTATTTGCCTAGTTAACTAGTACAGTTTTATGTATAACATCATAAACCTTTTGTTTATCAAAGTAAGAGCATTATACTTGTCATATATGTGATGTATAACTTATCACAGGATCAGGATTTGCCAACTTTACTATTTTCTCACTGTAGCTTTAATTCTTTTGGGGTTTTTTCTTTTTCTCTCTTTTTTTTTTTTTTATCTCTGTAGTTCCCGTTGGGTCCAGACGGCCCCATGGGGGGAATGGAGCCTCACCACATGAATGGCTCATTAGGTAGAGACTCTTTCCAATTACATATCCCCTGATATTTCCAAAACTCTGACCCTCTGATCACATTAATCTAAACTAAATTAATCCCCTCATGGTTTCTGCTGTTCTTTACAGGCTCCGGAGACATAGATGGAATTCCCAAGGTAATCAGCTATGATAAATATTAGAAATTAATATAGAAATTCTACACATGGGTCTTCACAGTTTGAGTTCTGTATTTTCATGAAAAGAGAAATAATATTTCTAAAAGTGACTTTATTTTTCAAATTTAGAATTCTCCAAATAATCTGGGCAGTCTGAGTAACCCGCCCGGGACACCAAGGGACGACAGTGATTTAGGAGGGAACTTCCTTCACTCTTTCCAAAATGAGAATGTGAGTAAAGATGAATTGAAAGTGGTGAAGATAAAAATATCAGTCTGTTTTATACTTAGCTTAAATGTAGCTAACTTGACTGTTAATGGTGCCCCCTTGTGGATAGTTTTCCAACTGCTAAACATGAGTGAGTGAGAAATGAGTGAGAAAGTGCTGTTCTCTTACTCCCCTGACTTCAATGTTATTTTGCAGAAATATCACTTCAGAATGTAATGCTTTTGCCTTTTTTTGTTTGTTTGTTTTTAGTATTCCCCAACAATGACCATGAGTGTGTGATCAGTGCTCCTTAAAGGCCCAGAACCACAAATGGAGAGCTTTGGAGAAGATCTGAAAATCAGATGATTCTGACTTTAGACAGAGAACAACACTCCTGGACATAGTCCATCACAACATGGACAGAGTGGACTGGACGATGATTTGTACAGTAAATTTTCTTTCTTTTTTATGGATATTTTTATTTGAAAGTCATGTACAAGTTTTGGTCGCTCTGGTACTGGACCTCTTTTCGAACATCATTGCAGGACCAGCGCAGTGGACGATACCAAAAAATAGGGAAAAAAACTAAATGAAAACAAAAGATAATTTATCCACAACATTCCAGTAGACCACCTGAGGATGCCTTTGTCATCTTGGATTTCATCTGCATCAGCGGCTGCCTTGAAACTGCATCTTCGTTTTGTTTTGAGGGGCTCATTATTTGCCCCTTTTCTTTTGGCATTCGTAAAATAAAAACTCATGATTCATCCAAAGACACAACTGGGAAAATGTCCAAAATATGGATGAACCACTGGGAAAGATGACCTCTTCCATGAATCACTTCCATTTAAATGTAGTACAAATTACTATAGAATTTTCTTTATTTGTTCATCTAGTTAAATGTGATTGATTTTATATTTCTTTCAAAATTCATGATATTTTGTTTTAGTCCTTTCTAATCTGTGTGAGTGGCCTGGTTATTTTTGTTGTACTCACCTAAAAAAGTAGACACAATGAGCTATAAAAAAGGCTGAATGGGATTTATATTTTCTGGATTTTGTTCATTTATCCAAACTCCACCCGCTTGTGTTCCTTTGTAGCAACTGTTACTAGGTTGGACAAGCTTAACAAAACATATACAAACTAATGAAAAATGGACTTCTATGCCACCAAATCTTCAAACAATCCATGGTGAGCCTTACAAATATTTAAAATAAATAATATTTTTAATCAATAATGACATGAATATATTGTGGCAAGCAATGAGTACAGTTTCTCAACTTGCTGAAAAGCTTCTCTAACCAAGCAGCAGTTGCTCTGACACCTTGTTTATTTAGATTATAGTTTTATGTAACCACTGGCAAAAATAAATATAGGTCTAAATAACTGCCGGCCTTGTCCACACATATCTAGATATAACTGAATTTAGCTGGACTTCACTAAACCTTACTGCAAATGAGTTTGGATCTACTGCTTTTAGTTATTTTAAATGGCATGTCAATTCAACTGCAAATACCTCAGTGATTCTAAAGATAAGTTACATGATATAAAGCAGCGAGTGTAAGCTAGTTTTTGAAAATATCTTAACAAAAATATCACCCCCCCCACCCCATCTTCAGCCATGTACTTTCTCAAAACATATGAACACACACTGCCAGACTACAGCTGGAGGAGTCCATGAGGAAAGAGTTGGAATGAGCAATGCACCACAGCATTTCATCACTGTATTAATTCAAATGATGACCTGTCCACCAGAAATGTGTGGATGAGGCCTTCAGTGATGGGTGAGTGGAGTGTTATATGCTTGATGTTTGACAAATACTTTGTAGAGTTTGTTTAAAGCAGAAAACCCACTGTTAGGCAAATTGTATTTTATGGAACCCACTATATCACTATATAGCCAAAGGTTTGTGGACACCTGTTCTGTCAAATGAAATTAATTGTATTAATCAGGCTTTTGTCCAGTGTAATGATCTAGGAAGGTTTTGCAATACATCTTGGGAGATTTGTTAGCATCTGATACTAGTGTTGGATATATATATATAGTTTTTGATCACAAATGCAAATTTTGACGCTTGGCATTTGGCAAGATGAACTGGTGTCCAAATAGCTGAACTCATACATTTTAAGGGGTGCCATCAAACATTTTATAGAATCTATAAGCTGCATTAGCTGTGTGCATAATTTATATATGAATTAAGATAACACAATGTTACATTTCACTGTTGAAGAAATAATTTGCACAGTTAATGCAGTCGATTCAGTGTACCATTATTTTAATGTAGTTTCCTTTTCCACAATAATTCTCAGAGGTTTCAGTTTGAATTCTGTCTTCTCAGGAGATTGTGTTCCTGCTGTTGAGAGTGAATCTGATTTCATGTGTCAAACTCATTTCGTCCTTATTGTTCCTACAGATGATTAAATGGAATCTATTTTGATACTGTTCTTATCTCTTTTCTGAAGCTGTCCAAAAGCTTAAAAGCCTCAGAAACGCTGGACCTAAAGCATCTGCTGTATTATATTTTTCTGTGTCAGAATGTAGACTTGTTTACACTGTTCACATGAAACTAAGATATTTAACAGATTTAAATCATTTTAGTTTCCATAGGGATCTGGTCATGAATGCGACTAATTTCTGCCTCTTCCTGTTCTTCCTCAAAATAAACATATACGAAGATGTGGTGTTTGGTCTGAAATCGATTGTGTCCTTTAATTCATAGCATCTGCAATAATGGCCAAGCCTGAATCAGTTTTAATTTTTTTTTTTTTTTTTTCTCCCATTTTGGAAAAGTCTGTGTGAAATATTAAAGTCCTGATCCTGTGTGAAAAGGAGGTTTCTGGAGGTTCACGCTGCTCCATTGAGGTAAAGAGCCAGGAATTTCTTGAAGGTTTCTGGCTGATATCCTGATAAACCTGCAGGAATCTGAGAAATGAGAAAAGAATAATGTTAAAATGGTTAAGGATTAGATATTTGCATGCAGAACAACAAGGACAACAAAGACACCCCTGAGGTGCCAACAGCTCTCACAAATGGATCTTCAGCTGCTGCTTAGGCTTTGAGCAACAGTCAAATTTCCTGGACTACTGAATAGCACCCCCTTGTGAAACAGTTGCTAAATGTGAGTGAGTATGTGATCTCTTGTGGTGCGCCGTGTGGACACAAATAAAGCCAGATCCTCCTGTATATGAAGTTCTGAAGCCCCTACCTGCACCACTTTCTTCTTTATTAAAGGCTGGACTCTGGCAAAGTCATAGAGCGGCTGGTCAGCGTCCACCCACGCCAGGTTCTTCACTCCGATGTCCTCCTCCAGAGACATGGTGTTCAGCTGGAAAACAACAAACTGGAACAGATGGCCATTAGTGGCCACACTCTGAACGACAATGGGCTTCTCCAGGACCCCGCACTCATTCTGAAAGAAGACAAAGGGATTTATTAAATATTATTTAAATAATTCTCTAATAAATCTCTGTTTAAAGAGATAATTCAGAAAATGAAAGTGAGGCTGATCTGCACGCCATGTTACCATTTTAGTGTTTCTTTATCCCTTACAAGTGTCACAGTTTCAGAGTTTGATTTGTTACATTACAAGATTAATTTATCATAGGTTCTGTTATATAATAAATTACATTTACAGTCATTTTGGTTCCGCATTACAAGAAACAAGGCAAAAAATATTAATATTGCAACAATAACATTTCATTTAACTGAAATCATAATAATAGTAATAAAAAAAGATATGGACCTAAATGCGTTTTGCTTCGCTATAGCGCCACCATTAGGACAATCAATTTAATTTTTGTTGTCCACCGAGATGCAGACTACACCTACCCTCCAAGGTGGGGTGTCTGTATGACCTACAGACACTTACACAAGGACTTTTTCAGGAGAAAAAGAAAAATAATAAGAAAAATCCTAACAAAAGCAATTGGGTTCTACGCACTGTGTGCTTCTGAACCCTAATAATGATGCTCATCCACTAATAAATACAAATGATATGCGTAGTGATTTTGAGGATCTACACTTTCCACAGAATTGAACCGTCAGTGCTGTATGTAATAAATGTAAAATGACCCTTCTTGTGATCTCATTAACAGGGACTAAGGGTTAAATGTTCATGTGCCTCATGTCAAGTAAAGCTCTTACTCCATAAAGAGCCCGAGCTCGTGCTAAAGCGTTCCCGAAGGAGAACATGATCATCTTCGCGCGGAGCTGTTCAGGGAGGAGTCGGGGCGTGTTTCCAGCCTCCATCACATACAAAGTGTGAGCGTGAGGGTACGGGTAGTCGTCTCTGAAACCTGCTCAAAGCAAAACAAAAAACACATACACATCCCTCTAATAAATTAGTGATTCTACAAGAGATAAAAATACATTCCCATTGGTCCCCATTGATCTAGAGAAAGAGAAAGACAAAGACTGACCAGTGGAGTTTTTCAGTTGGTAAACATTGGTGCTCTGCAGGTCGATAGTGGGGGAGATGGGATAAAATGTCTCCAGGACGTGTTCAGCTGTTGACTGGATCTCCTCGGGTCCAGCCATTGCAGGCAGAGGGGTCATACTGTTCAATAATAGCCCATTCTGCCCACGGATCTGAAACAAATCTTCACCTGAGAGGACACACACCAATGTTAGTTATCGTTACACTTATATAGCGCCTTTCTAGATACCCAAGGACGCTTTACAATCTACACTGCTCAGAACGCTCAATTCACACACACACACACACACTGGCGAGAAGCGGCAGCCAAACGCGCACAGCGTACTCTCAACCAGAAACGACCGTCCACCTGGAGGACTGCATCGGGCACTAGGATTTCACCCAGGACACAGCGCCAATCCATATCTGGGCACAAACACATTCACTCACACATACACACTCATTAACTCACAAACCAGGACAGTTATTACAGAAGCCAATTAACCTACCCTCCATGTTTTTTTTTGTTGGGTTTTTTTTCCTTGTACAATGAATTAATTAGTTAGTAATGTTACTCTACCTCTGCCTTGGATAACCTGCCCCAAAACCCCCTGCCTCTGTTCACCTGCCTTAAAGTCACATATAAATAATCTAAGCCCAACAGACATCACTGGACACTTCAGGGATTTTACCACAGATAATAAATATTTTATAAATGGTTTTATGAAAGATGTGAGATATAGGCCATGCAGAGCCACATGCTTCCTACACATCAACTCCTGTGGTGGACTGACCTCTGCTCCAGCTGGCTGCGAGGATGTATTTATAAGCCAGAATCCTCCTGCTCAGCGCTGGATGAGTGACTTGCAGTCCTCCACACAAGTGCAGCAGGTTATACAGCAGAGATGGACTGAGGGGGAAAAAAACAGAAAGTCTGATCAGGACCCTGGAATAATTTTTCCTTTATTACTCCCACCTCCCAATTCCCCACTTGGTAGAGAACAGCAACTGCCCAGTTGTGTTAACTAACAGATGCCAGTTGAGGTGATTGATGGAGGCCCATGAGGACCATATATGCTATTCACCCAGAGGAAGGAGGGGGCCAGCTATGGACTTCCAGATATGGATGGCTGGGGCATCACTAAGGATTAAATTTGCAGTATCTCAATAAGTTGATAAGTTTCCCCACCTGTTAATCTCAAGGCACACACTAAAAAATGATGTTTTAGTGCATTTAACTCTTAATAAAGTTCTTTAGTAAAGTGTTAGAGCTGGAGTTGTGGCCTTTCTATATTTATGTCACAGAGAGAAAACGGTAACGAGAGATGAAAAAAGCTCCCAAAGGGCAGCGTTTTGGAGGGGCCGGAGGGGGCAGGAGGGGTATCAAAGCTTTGGTGAAGAGGTTCCCATGAATAGCCGACTGCCTGGGGGCAGAATTAATTAATAAAGGCTTTACAGAGCGGCCCCCTGCCCGGTCAGCAGGCTGCTCCCTGTTTAATGACCGTCATTAAATTCAACACCCTGTCAGAGCAGCGCCAGGCCAAATGCCACTCACCAGATTGAAGACACTGAGCCAGTTACAGAGCAGTGGTCAGGTGAATATGGAGGATACTAAAGAACTGACTATGTAATTGTCACTAAAGAAATGATCAATGCGTTGAGTTCATTTTTTATATAGGAAATACTACCACAGAAATGCATGTAAATGAGCAGTATTATTAGAAATGTTATTATTATTACGTTTTTAATAATAAAGGAACCCTTATGGCAGCACCCTTGCCATAAGGATATTAAAGGTCTTGTTCATTTCAGTCACAGAAAAAAAAGGCTTTCATGTTTTGGCCACTAGGTGTCATAGATTAGTCACATTAAACAATCAACATCAACACACACACACACACACACACACACACATTTTTATTTATGCTAATATTCCATTTAGGGGGGCAGGTAGTGTCGCAGTCACACAGAGACCTGTAGGTTGTAGGTTCGATTCCCGCTCCGGGTGACTGTCTGTGAGGAGTTTGGTGTGTTCTCCCTGTGTCCGTATGGGTTTCCTCCGGGTGCTCCGGTTTCCTCCCACAGTCCAAAAACACACGTTGGTAGGTGGATTGGCGACTCAAAAGTATCCATAGGTGTGAGTTTGTGAGTGAATGTGTGTGAACGCCCTGTGAACGACTGACGCCCCCTCCAGGGAGTGTTGCTGCCTTGCGCCCAGTGATTCCGGGTAGGCTCCGGACACACCGCGACCCTGGACTGGATAAGCGGTTACAGACAATGAATATTTCATTCAAAGTAGCCAACCACATGCTACTGCTCATGTGCAATGAGTAGACGCAAGTGATCTACCGGTATGTGTAAAAGTAAGTATATCTCACTTAAAGGCGACATTCACAACTGTAATCAAAAACAAAACAAAAAAATTCAGATGTTTCCTCAACATTTGCTAATCCTCAGGTCGGTTTGTGTGCTCGAAACGTCTAAAATGTTTAAGAAGCCCCGGTGTTGGTAATATAAATTGTATATCGTCACTGTCCAATGAAAAACATGCATCTCCAAAATAGCATCTTCACAGGAGAAGGAAAAAAATTTCAGTGGAAGTTTGTGTAAAAAATAATTTCTAAGCATTTTTAATTAGTTCATTCATCACGCAACGTTCACACAATGTGAAGGACAGCTGCTGTGTTCAAAAGACGTAGTAAACTAAAAATGGAGACACATTTTTATCATAGATACTCCATCTTGTCTAATTTCAAGGTTAGTGAAGATGGACTAGTTGTGTTCAGTTTAAAAACTTGATTATCGGTCATCTGTCTTAGTGTAGATTCCTCACCAGAACCTCTCTCTGGACGGCTGGCTTTCCGTGGTGTCCCAGAGGCGTGCGTGTCTGATGGCATTCTGCACTCTCTCATCCTGATCTTTGATCTGATTGGCTGGATCCTCCGCTAATGACAAAATCTGATCTGGTAATCCTGAGACGAGTTTGGCTTTGGTGAGCCACAGAGCCTGTCTCACACCTGAACATAGTGTAATAGTATAGGGGGTTAAAGCTATACACAGAGAGAGAGAGAGAGAGAGAGAGAGAGAGAGAGAGAGAGAGAGAGAGAGAGAGAGAGAGATAGAGATACGCACATACACAAATTCTGAATCTTGTTCTTTTAAATAGTTAGGGTGTCTAAAAACATTAGCCTCCTACCCTCCAGGGGGTTGGTCCTCTGGTTGTAAATGTAGCAGGGTTTGTCTCTGTAAAGCTCCATGTGTTCAGGTGGAGGTGAAGTGTTGTGGTTAGGGTCCTTCCATCCACGCTCCCACTGCTGTAGCTCGGGCTTGGCGAGGCCGGGAACGTAGTGCATCCTCTCGGCGTAAGAGATGCGCGGCAGCCCGCTGATGTGCGGGACCTCCCGGGGCTTTGGGCGCGGAGGTCGGGCGCATAACGCGGCGCTGAGACACAGGGAGCGATGACAAAACACACGCACACTCACACACGCCGCCTTACACGCACTCTCTGTTGATTTATACATCTCTCAGACGTTGTATGAGCAGCGTCAGAAAGTTAGAGCTGAGTGGGTAAAGATGAGAAAGACCACCGTGACTCCCACTGACATCTTCTACTCAGGGCGCTGCCATTGTGCCTCGGTCACGGGGCTTACCTCCTTCGTCTTCTTCTTGGGAGAGAAGAGCTATATTTACACAGGAGGCTTTACCGCCATCTGCTGACAGAGATACTAACGTTTGCTCCAAATCTCCACTGCCCTAGTGGATTTTCATTTTTTGCCCCTTTCACTCTGCCCTTCCATGTTCTAAGTAAGTAAGTAAGTAAGTAAGTAAATAAATAAATAAATAAATAAATAAATAGCGGGTACGATTTGTTGGTGGATCTTTCTCAGTGCTGCAGTGACACTGACGTGGTGGTGGTGTGTTAGTGTGTGTTGTGCTGGTGGATCAGACACAGCAGTGGCTGCTGGAGTTTTTAAACCCCGTGTTCACTCACTATCCACTCTGTTAGACACTCCTGCCTTGTTGGTCCACCTTGTGGATGTAAAGCCAGAGACAGTAGCCCATCTGTAGCTGGACAGTGTGTGTTGTTTGTCTTCTAGTCCTTCATCAGTGGACACAACGCTATTGCCTGGATATGTTTGGCTGGTGGACATTTTAACACTGAGGGGTCTGCAACATCACTGCTGTATCTGGTCCACTTGTTCCGGAGAAACACACAGATGAATCTGTATCTGTATCTATACACCACTCAAATGTAGTGGTCCTGACCACTGAAGAAAAGGGTGAAAGGGGGTTAATAATGTATGCAGAGCAACATGTTCTATAGTCTAATATTTGAACTACAAAGTGCTCCTTTATGGTCTGCTGAGCTAAGAAAATAGACAGTGAATGTAGAAACAAGGGGGTTGTCATAATGTTATGGATGCTCTGTGTTCATCAGTCTAAATTGTTTCTAGGGTTCATTAACAGGGTTAGGGTTAATGTTGTATGGATCTTATAGAGTGTGTTTATGGCTTTACATGTATATGTTATAGACTAGTACCACACTTTGGTTTTGAACCAGAACCAGGAGCCCTGAGTGCAGCCCTGGTGGTGATGTTCTTGTTCGTGATCATACATCTGTTCCCGTGCCTCGTTGCTGTCCTTTAATAAAGGGCAGTGTGTGTATGAATGAGCGTCATTAACTTTTCATGCTGCCTCTCCAAACAGTGTCATGACAAGCTGCAGAGGTGCATTTGATAGTGTTCATTAATATGTAGATGAGAAGGTGCGGGACGGCCCTCAGATCAGGTTCCACACTCAGTGAGGCCTGGACGGAACCTGGGGTCTTTCATTAGACACGGAGACTTTCTTTAAGGACTTGGACACAGTTCTGTTGCTTGTCTGTTGCTGTCCAAATACTTTAGACCAGTCACAGCATGGATTTGAAGATTGCCTTTGGTTGCCTCCAGCTCTTGTATGTGTTTGGGAAGGCTGCATCTAAGAAAGGTAAGACTGATCAGCCAAAACTTTAAAATGACCTTATTTCTACACTTACTGTTCATTCTCTCAAGTCCACTGACCATGCAGGAGCACTTTGTAGTTCTAAAATTACAGACTGTAGTCCATCTGTTGCTGTGCATACATTGTTAGTCCCTGTTTAACCAGTTCTTCAATGCTCAGGGCCCCCACAGAGCAGGCATGATTTGGGTTATTGTTATTGTGTGTTGTGCTGGTTCAAGTGGATCAGACACAGCAGAGCTGCTGGAATTTTAAACCCCTCAGTGTCACTGCTGGACTGAGAGTAGTCCACCAACCAAATCAACATCCAGCCAACAGTGTCCTGTGTCCACTGATGAAGAACTAGAGGAAGACCAATGCTAACTGTGCAGAAACAGATGACCTACTGTCTCTGACTTTACATCTACAAGGTGGACCAATGAGCTAGGAGCATCTCACAGAGTGGAGAGTGAGTGGACACAGGGTTTAAAGACACCAGCTGCACTGCTGTGTTGGATCCATTATAAAACCATGTTTACATCCCCTCAGGTGTTAAATGTGGAGGGATCCTCTCTGCAACCAGTGGGAACATCTCCAGTCCTAATTTCCCCGGGCTGTACCCCTATAATGTGGAGTGTTCGTGGCTGATCGTGGTGTCCGAAGGCTCCTCTGTGCTGCTGACATTCCAACACTTCGAGCTAGAGTTCCACATCGACTGCTCATACGACTACATCAAAATCTACAACGGCGTCTCAGAAGACGAGGGGAACCTGCTGGGAAAGTTCTGTGGAGACATGTCTCCTCCTCAGTTCAGCTCCTCCTGGAACGTCATGTCCATCATCTTCCACTCGGATCGGCACGTGGCCCACAGGGGCTTCTCTGTAGGCTACAGGAAAGGTAAAGGACCGGTCCCAACGGAGTCAGACTGATCAGTCAGTACGTTTCTGACTGAATTTATTTTGTGGATTCATTGTGTGAAACTGTCCACGGGCGTGAGTGGGAGTGACTGGGTGAGTGTGTGATGCCCTGTGTGTTCCTGCCTTCGACCTAGTTATTTTAGGTAAGCTCTCATGACCCTGTACTGAATAAGCAGTTACAGCCAATGAATGAATGATTAAATTGTATCACCTGACTGGTTATTGTCATGTTTTTTTCAGTCAAGTCATGTTTTATAATCCTCTGTATCTAAGCAGACTGTACTGATTTCTCCTCCTCTTTGTGGGGTCAGATATGTGCGGTGGAGTGTTGACTGGACTCTCTGGAGTTATATCCAGTCCAGGATATCCACTAGAATACAGTAACAATGCTGACTGCTCATGGACAGTCCAAGTGTCCAATCACAGTGTGGTCAGCCTCGTCTTCCTGGACTTTCAGTTGGAGAACAACGAGGGCTGTAACTTTGATTACATCGCCCTCTTCGATGGCCCCACAGTCAAGCATCGTCACATCGGGAATTACTGCGGAAACCAGCGGCCACCGAACATACTGACCACCTCCAACCAGCTGCTGGTGGTCTTCAAGTCTGACTTCAACATCGGAGGAAGAGGATTCAAGGCCTATTATTATTCAGGTAAAGTCACACCAGGGTTTTTACATCATACAAAATGAAACAGCAGTTTTCAGCAATGTAAATTTACTCTTCAGAAGTAGGATACAGCTGCCAAGCAATATACGTTAATCTGCCAAAACATTAAAATGACCTTATAAGTGTACTATACCCTGGTCTTTAATGATCAGGACTCTTGGGTAGTCTCTCACTGCCAGACTTTTCCTAGAGAGTCTGGTACCCTTCACCACTCGACATGGCCAAGAACCACATATTACTACAAGAAAAAGGAATATGACCGACATGCAAAGGACCAATCACACGTCTGCTATTTTAGCATGACATATAGAAGGAGACAGACAGCCAATCAGAATGCAACTGACCTGAGAGACTGCTGACATTAGGACAGGTTAACTCACTTAAACTATCAGACTCTCTGTCAATTGGTGTGGCTGAGACAGTGGATCAGACACAGCAGTGCTGCTGGAGATTTTAAGGCCATCAGTGTCACTGCTGGACTGAGAATAATCCACTAACCAAAATATTTAGCCAACAGCATTCTGTGTCCACTGATGGAGGACTAAAGGACAAACAACATAACCTGTGCAGCAACAGATGAGCTACTGTCTCTGGTTTTACATCTACAAGATGGACCAGCAAGGCTGAGTGTCTAAAACTGTGGTGGAGGCCAATACGACTCTTACAAACTCCTGCTGAGTTATTACTGCTATTATTTTCTTATATTCAGACTTTTTATTTATATCTCTTCCATCTGTTGGAAGGAGAATGTCAGCAGGTTCTTACAGCGGTCAGTGGGAACTTCACCAGCCCCAACTTTCCACACATTTACCCTAACAACATCAACTGCCACTGGACCATCGCTCTGGCGTCCGGCTACAGGATTAAGATCTTCTTCCCTGCGATGGAGCTGGAGGACCAGAACAGTCTGACAGACAACTGTGACTTTGATTCTGTTTCGGTGTACGATGGAGACAGTGAGGCTGACCCTTTACTGGGATGCTGGTGTGGGACAGAAGAACCTCCATCTTTAATATCAAAGACAAACAAGCTGCTGGTCGTACTCAGCACTGACCGCAACTCAGCATTTAAAGGGTTCACGGCTTCCTACACGGGAGGTGAGTGTCCAGACCAAAGGCTGCTGCTTCTGTAATGTATAGATAATTACCACAGACTGTAATTTAATGGCGGCACAGTGGAGCAGCAGGTAGTGTCGCAGTCACACAGCTCCAGGGACCTTGAGGTTGTGGTTTCAAATCCTGCTCCAGGTGACTGTCTGTGAGGAGTTTGGTGTGTTCTCCCTGTGTCTGCATGGGTTTCCTCTGGGTGCTTAATTTTTTTCAGGAAAAACAGTTTGAGGTGGTGTAGGCAGGCAAAAACACATTACTATACCAAAGGCATTAAACATGGTGCTGTTATTTTATGTCCATGTGTTTCAGTGGTACCAGTTAATGTAAGTTGCACCAGAACAGAGTTCCAGATTCAGATTTCTAAGCAGGCTTTGCCTCAGCTGGACCGGGAAAGCGTTTATTTGGGAAACCCATCTTGTTCTGCTCAGCTGACTGCAACAACCTACAAGATACTGGCACGATTCGTTAACTGTGGAACTGCTGGACAGGTACAGACCTTAGGTTGTGCTTCCATTCAGTGCTCACTATGGCATCCATGTAGGGGCGCACTCTATGCAGTATAAACTGGTGTATTCAGGGGCTACAAGGGATGTTCTATTGTATAGAAAAGACAATAAAAGTAGTACTTGCTTATAGATATGTGTATGTGTATGTAGTTATTTGATGGTCCTTTAAGCTAAACCAAACAACTCTCTTTGTTCCTGGAAAACCTTCAGAAACGCCACAACATCACAATGCTGGTGAACTCTCTCTACATCGACTTCTCAGACGGGAAACAGCAGAACATTCAGGAGTACGAGGTCCAGTGTGACGCCCAGAGGAAAGTTGCAATGGTAAACATCATCTCGGTGGAGGAGCGGACGAGGATGAACGAGCTCGCTCGACTCGCAGAGGTTTCCAACAGCCAGAGCAGCGGAGAAGCCACAGATACGGAGCCTCATGAGACCAGTGACATCGTCTTCATCAGCGTGTGTGTGCTGGCCGTCATCCTCATGCTCATAGCCATTGTGTGGCTGGTTCTTCTGTAGAGACTACTCAATTAACTATTGACAAGCTTTGTCAGTTTTTGTATTTCACACTGTAGATAACGCTTGATTTCTAAACCATATCTCCATTGTTTCACTGGTTGCTCAGTTCTTTGAATGTTGTTTCATGGATTTCAAGTATCATCTTACATTTAGACAAAACCCAGTAGTTAGTTAACTGTTAAAAATGAACAAAACTAATCAAATTCCAACAAACATAGAGACTAAAATTTATATTTAAAAAAAATCTCTTCCAAATCCCAATTTTCAAGAGCACCACTGAAGTTTAAAAACCATTAGTAGAAGGACTAATCCAGCCTCTTATTGTCCATCTCAGAGTTTCTTCTTGTGATTTTTCACAAAGACATTCACCGGGATTTTTCCGTCCTTCACCTGTGCTCTGACATCAGGTTTGTGTTTGAGAGCGAAGACAAGGGCCCGTATGGTCTTCCTGTAAACTCCATTTACCAGCCGTGAGCTCTGGTGAAAAACCTCCCTCTCTATGTTTTCAACAAGTCCATGGTTAACCTGGAGGAATGAGAGGAGAACGACAAAACTGAATGAGATTGGTTTAACTTTCGTAAAGAGATTTCCAGTTAAGTGTAGAAAGAAAGATACAGAAATGGGATTCTTGATAATACAGTGCAAAACCGGTGGGCACACAATGTGAACACTGATGTTAAATCATGCTTGTATAGTTTGCATAATTTTGTTAGAAAAGCCTAAAATGAAATGGCATGCTCCAAAGCAGCTGCACATGAGCCATGCCCAATCTCAAAGTTTGGTTAGAGGGGTATAAAGCCCCCTACTTTCAGGCTGTGGAGCAGTGGAACGAAGTTCTCTGAAATAACAGAGCACCATCCAAAACTTTGGGATGAACTGGAGTATTTCTTATCCAAATCATCCAAAGAGTACTTCAATTCTCATTCTCAGATTAGAATCATTTACTGCAGAATAAATGAAATATACTTTGAATATCCTTCATTTATGACAAAATATGTGCTGAGGTGCAAATCTTTGGCCATATACTGTACTCTATGTAGAAATGCTGTAATCCCTACCTCTAGACTGATGCTCTCAGACAGGAGTTTTACAGCGCTGCTCCTGAGCCCCTCAGTTTGTTTATCACAGCGCACTTCTATGGATGGTTTGTTGGCGTTCTCCTCGATGAACGTTCTCCAGTGTGTGTACACTTCTCGAGCCAAAGCCTTCACTTCACTGTCCGGATGGTGTTTGCGCAGATTATTTACTGTGTGGCCTACAAGAGAAATTATATTCTCGCAGAATCTATTACACTGAAAAATTTGATGCTCTGTTTTACATACCAACAAAGTAGACAGATATTTCTGATTAAAATATGTATTTAAAGCTTATTGGATGTTCAAAGCCCAAAGTTACTATTACTATTGATATGAAGAAGCCCTCATGAATGCTAATGGTGCCCCTCGGTGGAGAATCTTGCTGCTAAATGTGAGTGAGTGACTTGAGTCATATCCAGGAGATGCTTCCCACCATAATAAAATAATACAGCACTAATCTGCACCGAGGGGATTAAGATCAGAAGAGTCTTACCAATCTTGGTCGATCGTAGCACTTCTTTGGAGGGAACTTTTTTGTCAAGCTCTTGCAGTGCCATTAGCATGTTCTCCTGGGTCTGACCAGGTAATTCAAGGATGGATTTGTATCTTTCAATGTCCTCAATTATGACCACTCTCTGTAAAAACACAGGACAGTTCACAAGTAATGAGTAAAAACAAAAAACAATGCCAAAACTGTGTGGACACCAGGTCATTCAACATCTCTATGAAACTGAAAGTTATTTATAGGGCGCCTCCACTCTTTTGGGAAGACAATTTTTTAAAATCATGGATCATTGCCAAAAGGATACTGGAGGAAGATCTATAACACCAGAGAATACAATTATACTGCTCCTGAGCCCATTGTTGTTGGCTTTATACCCTTCTCATTTCACTCTCTTTAAGGGGTGTTTACAAGCATGTTGTGTTTAAACAGGTTTATGAAAGTGCAGTAAGCTCCTCCACTCACCTTTAATGACTCCAGTGTCGCCTGTTTGTACACTTTCTCTGAAGGTTTTTTATCCTGCTGCCCTTCAGCCTCCTTCGGGAGGCGGACCACAAACTTATCCATTCTTCACTGCTTTAGATTCATGTATTCCCTTGACTGAGAAGGTAAGGCTAACTCTTAAATGTAAAAAATAATATAATTAAAAATCAAAGTGATTTTTTCACCAATATCTGAAAACATTAAAGACCCCAACAAACCGGCTGATAAGCTGAAACTCAAAATAAAAGTCCGTGCTCAGACAGGATATAAGACCATTTAACAAAGTATGATTTGTCATTTGACAATAGCCGGGTAACATAAAGGCTCAAAGCTGAGAAGCCCAAAATCAAGCACTGTACAATATGACGGGCCTTCTAGATAAATTGAGAAATCCTGATTTATGGAATAACCCACGACCTGTCAGAGACACGCTGCATAATCCGTGTACTTTTACTTTGAAACATTTTGGTTCTTTCAGTTCGTTGTATGTGACGTCATGTGAAGGTCTGTTTTCGCGGGTTTTTCCTGTGTTTACTGAAGTCGTCGAGGGAAGCGCTGTTTAAATCTTTAACTTCACAAAAGTAGTATTTTAACTTTGTTTTAACGATAAAACTCATATATACCCCGTAGAGCTCCAGAGGAATCCGTTCTTTCGTTCGCAGTGGTAAATACAGTGTTTGTAACAAGAAATATTTCAAGTTTTTACCAAGGAATATCTTGTCCACCTTAAACAGTGCAGGAGTTGCGAAGGCTGATATGGGAGTTCCATGTAACTACTGCGACTTTTAAGGTGGAACGGATAATTCTAAAGAGAAAGGTTAGTTAATACACTCATTGTAAGCAACTGTAGGTAATTGTAACTTATTAATTGTACCCAGAATAAAATAAATGTTATATTTTTGCCAATATCCGTTGTTTTTGTTGTTTTCAGGCGAGGTTCTCCTCAGCTCTTCGAAATGGAAGGAGCACAAACTTTGGATAAAAGAGGAAAAACGGAGCAGAATAAACGCAAAATTCCAAGTAATGATGTATTTGTAATTGTGTTAATAACTGATAATAATAACAGTATTGTTGGTTAGTAAGTGCCTAGCATGGTAGGTTGTATTTTAAAAATATTTTCCACTGAAAGTCAAATGTTAAAAAGAATTCAGCTTGTTCCTCCGTGGTTAAGTAGGGTGTAAGCAGTTTGTGCCATGGCTGAGCATTTCTACTTTGAAACGGCAACGTTCCAAAAAAAAGAAAAGAAAAAACACAGTCTCAATTCTGACAAACGGGTTTCCTTATATCACAAACCTCAGGAACCAATTCTGCCGGATTGTGTGGGTTTTTTTTTTTAGCAGCAGAGGAGAGGTTGGAAATAGAGGTGGGGACTAATTGCATAAAATATATTTTAGTTGCTGTCAACAGGATCTAATTCCGTATCCATATTAACAATATAAATGCCATAGAAAAAACACAGAAAAGCAACATGACATCACCATCAAACAAAGTATTAATCTTTGTCAAGGTTAATATTTTTAAACAAACTTTAAAATTGAGTGAAATTAACTGATGGAAGTGCCCTGTAATTACGGTCAGTCAGTGACAGATGCTGTAAATAATTTTTGAAATATTGAAAATGTGTATAAAATTGTATCGTTGTTATTAAAATGCATATTATATATATATATATCTTTTTTTCTTTTTTTTTTGAAATTGAACTATTTCCAAGTGCTAATTGCATTTTTATATACTCACATGAATTGAAAGTTGTAAAGTTACATCTTATCCATTTGTAAACCTTCATTGACACTACAAGACCTGATGTGGCAGCGTCAACAAATTGAGATATTTAACATTTTAAAGCAAAATTAATGGTTCTGACAATTGTTTGGACCAATCAGAGAGGCACTGTCCAAGACCTGAACATGGCCAAAACAGTCAAACTTATTGCACCATGAGCAAATTCATTCCTAGTTTGAGCATAAATTTAGGCATACGATGAATTCTTTGATTAAAAATAAATTTTACGTATCTATATTTGAAGAACAGAGATGTTATAAAAGGAAATATAACAGATTTATTTCAAATTATATGTGGTGTACAATTGCTCATTTTCACTCATTTTGTTTTTGTACAGGAGATGTGGAGATGGACATTGAGTATCTGTATGAAATTGTCCCCCAGCTGTCCACAGTTTTTCGGATTACTGACAAAATTGGAGAAGGTTTGGAACTGAATTCTTGCTGACAAGCTGAGATTTTGCATTACTCCTCAGAAAAACAAACGTATTGTTCCAGGTTTTGCTTTGTGACATAAATAAATCTATAAACATGACCTTAAATTTGACACAGTAAAAATAAAAAGTATATTCTCGATCTGGATGTTATGAAGCAAAGCTGTGAAGGGTGGGGTTGTACAAATACTAATGTAGTCTAAAGTAATTCTGTTGCTTGTACACAATATTTGCACTGAACCAGCATCAATTAAGAAGACATTGTAGCTCCTTCACGTCTTATAGAATTCAGTGTCTTTTTTATCAAATTATAGACTGATTGATATGTTGCATCTCTCCTCATCAGAAATGTTTAATCCTTCTTTTGTGGTACTTTTCCTTAGGCACCTTCAGTTCAGTTTACCTCGGAGAAGCTCAAATGGCCAGTGGCAAGAGAGAGAGGTTTGCTCTGAAACATCTGATCCCCACAAGTCATCCGGTCCGGATTGCTGCAGAACTCCAGTGTCTCACTGTGGCTGGGTTAGTGCTTATTGCCAGTTTAATTGAGAATACCCAGTATGCTAAATACAATCAATATTTACTACCCTGGTTTCTTGCTTGTCTTCCAGTGGTAAAGAAAATGTTATGGGGGTCACATACTGCTTCAGGAAGGACCACCATGTGGTGATTGTGATGCCATATGTAGAGCACCAGCCATTTGTGGTAAGTATGTTTTCTTTAAACTACAATAACTTAAATCAGTTCTTGAAATTTTTTCTAAATCAAATACAGCATGAGTTCAAAATCACCCAGCAAATCATATGGCTCCGATTTTTTCAATTTATTATTATATTGTATTAATATAGTACACAGTATGGATGTAATGTTTCCCAGTTCTTGTGTAAAGTAAAGTAATCCTCATTTCCCTGTAGGAAATTGTTGCCTCTCTGAGTTTTGAGGAGGTCCGTCAGTACATCTATCATTTACTCAAAGCCTTGAAGCATATCCACAAATTCGGCATCATCCACCGAGACATCAAACCCACAAACTTTCTGTACAACCGGAGAGAGAAAAAGTAAGTGTCTGATTTCAGTGGCACTGTAACCATGTGCAGGGCGCTTTGGTGGCGCAGCAGGTAGTGTGGCTGTCACACAGCTCCAGGGATCTAGGGTTGAGGGTTTGAGTCCCGCTCCAGGTGACTGTCTGTGAGGAGTGTTCTCCCTGTGTCTGCGTGGGTTTCCTCCCACAGTTCCAAAACACACATTGGTAGGTGGATTGGCAACTCAAATAGTCTCCATAGTTGTGAATGTGAGTGTGTGTTGCCCTGTGAAGGACTGGGGCCCATCCAGGGTGTATCCCCGCCTTGCACCCATTGATTCTGGGTAGGCTCTGGACCCACCGCGACCCTGAACTGGATAAGCAGTTACAGACAATGAATGAATGTAAACATGTGCTTGTAAAACTGCATGTGCTTTATTAGTTTAGAGTTTAAAGTGTACTTATTTGTCTACAACAAAATATATGTTTGATGTAGATTTAAATCTTATTAACTAGGTGCTGACAGGCATTGTTGCAACTTTCCAAACAACCCATAAGCCAGAGCAACAGAATCAGTCATACTTTTTTGTTCATGAACAGAATGTTTATGAAGTCCTGCTATGAAACACTTGAACAACCCACGCAATGAGTTTGTGGGATAGCTGTGGCCTTCAAGGCCATACACAGCACCTTATCACCTACAGGTTATTACAGAAGGAGTGCTAAGGGTTTCAATCCCATCTCCAGAGTGTGCAGACTGCATTCCACAGAGGGACATTTCCCACTTATTGTCAGTCACAAGGATACACTCCACTTACTTTTTGTGTGTGCTTAAATAATATCAGCTCTAAGTTACTGAAATTAATGAGCTTTCTAGAAATACAGGATCTTTTGTTTAGTATTTTACGGACATAAAGTTGAGTTGTTGTATGTTCTATACGGTTATAATAAATAGATTCTTTCCAAACGTTTTAAGCTTCTTAATCTGAAACCCAAGCCAATCAGAGTTGAACGAAACAAACATGATAAAGGGCTTATGATGTGTTTCCATGGAGTTTTAATGTACAGTCTACTATACAATTTAGAGGAACTTCACATGTATTGAATAAACCAGGAACATTCAAAAGTAACACACTTTTTCCTGTGTTCTCAGGTATGCTTTGGTGGATTTCGGCCTCGCTCAGGGCACACCAGACACTCAGATCGAGCTGCTGAAGGTGGTGAAATCTCAGAAAACTCAGAAAGTTGGAGGGTCTGCAGGAAAATCTGATGAGAAACGGGCACTGACACCTTTACCTCCAAACACAAAGATTCCTGTACCACACACTTCCACAAAAACAGCTGCAAAAAGACCCTGTCCACCCATTCGCACCAAACACAGCAAGGTGTCTGCACAAACTTTCCATTGCACCAACTTCTCACATTTGGGGTTTATTAGGTGACTGTGGAGGAAAACAAATGAACCCTTAGAAGGTTAAGTGTTGCTTTGTGGTAATAAAGCACTGGCATTATTTTTTACAACACTAATTCAAATAATATGAATTATTAAAAAAATAAATAAAACAATATTATTTAACACTAACAGCAAAGATGGGGACTTCTAAGGGTTCTACCTTTTGCTATATTTCAGCATGTAATTAAATGTAGTTCATTTGTGAGAATCTGTTATCTATCGTTCCCCCTCTGAGCTGTGCTGGTGGTGTATTGTTTTTGTAGGAGTTGATGGGACTCTGTAAAACATCCCGCTCTGTGTTTGGGGAGAGAAACCTCAACAACATAAACTCCACAAAGAATCCTGTAGATAAAGTTGAGGTTAGTGTTTTCAAGTTCCACTCATCTTGGACTCCCTTTCTGGAGTCTCATAGGAATCTTTATAATGAAGGAAAATAGGAGGATGACCATTTCAAATGTGTTTTAATTTTGTGCAGAATTCACAGACTATTCAAATTAATAAATGGTAGCGTGGAGTTTTGACTGTGGGAATCTGTCTGAGTGATTTAAATCCTGCTCTTTATGATTTTAGGGACACTTGTTAAAACCAACAAAAACAGAGGATGTCGTCAGCCGTAGGTTTGTGGCCAATAAACGACGTCCTCTTCCTGCAAGAGCCTCGGTAAGCATCCAGAAACCAAAACCCACGGCCGTGAAGCCCTCTCTTACCTGCAGCTGCTACCTGAGTGACCGCATCTGTAACATCTGTCTGTCGAGGTAACAATATTTAAAAATAACTTTTTTAGGTTATTAATAGTGATGTACAGTTGTGTGTAGTAATGTTTATGTTGAATCTGCATTTAAACATTTAATTGATATGTGATTTGTCATTTCAGTCAGTTATGATTAGGTTGGGATTTAACGGTTTTTTTCCTATTCTACAGGAAACAGCAGGTGGCTCCTAGAGCAGGGACCCCAGGCTTTAGGGCTCCTGAAGTTCTCACCAAGTGTCCTGATCAGGGAACAGGTACAGGAGGATGAGGGGAAGAGCATATTAGAAATGTTTGAGTAAATAAATATATTAATTATGGTGATCTGTTATGGAATCCAATTTCAATTTTCCATTTTTCACTTCTCTCTCTCTCTCTCTCTCCTCTGCAGCTATTGATATGTGGTCAGCAGGAGTTATTCTGCTCTCTCTTTTGAGTGGCAGGTATCCGTTTTTCAAAGCCAGCGATGACCTGATGGCCTTAACGCAGATCATGACTATACGTGGCTCCAGAGAAACTATACAGGCTGCAAAAAAGTTTGGTATGTATGGAATTTAGTTTGGACTGTTGAAGTGGGTGGCAGGAAATAGCCTAGTTCCAGACTGTCAATCTCAATGGAGTATTGCCCCTTACATTTACATTTTTTTTTTACATCTGTAGATATATGTGGAATAAAGTTGTTTCATAATCTGTCAAACTGGACATATTCTCTGTCTTTTCCACAAGGGAACACATTTCTCAGGTTTTCATAAAGAATCTGTGGTTTGCTTTGGTCAAAATACTACAAGGAACAAGCCCCACAGCAGCGGTCTAAATAGACCTGTAACGTTTTGTGTTCCTGCAGGTAAAGCCATCGTATGCAGCCGAGAGCTTCCTCCTCTGGATCTGAGGGTGCTCTGTGAGACTCTGAGAGGCATCCGGTCATGTGGAGATCACTCTTTTCCCACAGAGTTTAAAGCCTCACATCATCCTGCAGAAATCACCCAGGATCAAACCAGAACTGCTGAGGAAGAAATTGCCCAGTCGACCTCAGAATCACGCCAGGAAAACGGCTGGAATAACGTTCCCGATCATGTTTACGATTTGTTGGACAAACTTCTCGATCTCAACCCGGAAACAAGAATAACTGCAGCTGCAACTCTACATCATCCACTCTTTCAAGACATCGCTGATTAATTTACTGAGCAAGAGCGGAGGTAGATTCTTTCAATTCAGCTGTCTAGGCTCCGCCCACAGACAAAGCAGCTGTTGCTAGGTTGGGTAAGGCTTAAGGAATATTATTGCTCAGCCTCAGTCCCAAAGTGGCCTTATCACCTGCCAATTCTAGCTTTGTGTGTTGTTACAATTCTTTTAAATTCAGAAGGATTTTTCTGCAAAGCTTCTTCATCTTGACCTTTTAATGGCAGTCTAAATGGGTCCATCCTGTTTATCACTAGCTCCAGATCATCAGGGCTTACTTTTACAGAGCTGTACACACACAGAGCCAGGTACAGCTGAAGTTATTTATTGTGAGACGCTACACAAAGTGCATTAGATTTGTAACATACTGTAAAGTCAGAATTTATTTTTTTTTCAGTGTGATTTTCTTTATTGTTTGTAATGTATTCTACAGTGTAAACAGTGTCAAATAACTCCATATTAAGCCAAGTAGTATTTAACATTGCCAGGATTGTCAGCATTGTTTTGGATACATCCTATGATGTGAATGTGGAGTAAAATTATTTTGAATAAACTTGTCATCATGGCCCATGTTATCACTATTTCTCCAAATACAATTTGAGTTAAAAACCTGCCGTCCAGGATTACAAAAGAAATGAAACTAAAGATGTCTGTAAATAAGCCATCTGTGATTTACAGACAAGACCTGAATAAAACACCAAAAATATTTAAGGTATGAGAACAAGACCCATATTTTAAACCCTGATTTTCACATTTGTGGCAAATAGTCTTTTTTCCCATTTTAATTGAACAATATATATGTAATAGTGATATGCCACTGGTCGTTTATGTAACAGGAAAGAAATGAAATACTACTTTTGAGTTGTTTTTGTAGCTACTGTAAATACTTCATACAGTAACAGCAGTGTCTTGGTCTTATATTTTCTACAGCAACTATAAGAGCATTTCAATGGACTGCAGTAATGAATTGCTGTTTTTATCATTTTGCTATACCCAGTATGGCACTGAATACAATATGCAAATAAGCCCTATGACCAATCACAGCATTTCTTATTTTATTTATAATACACCCCATATTGCAATTTGTTGCTGTCAGAAGAAAAAAATATATATTTTCTGTTGTCAAGTTTGCAATCATGGCACATTTTGAACATCAGCTGAACATGAAAATGAACTAAAAAATCTAGGACTGATGTATTTTTTCTTGCCACCAAATCATAGCATTTTGTTGAATCAAACTGCCCTTTAGTCCTTGAATGGATCAATTTTGCTTCACATTACAGGTCCCCTTTGCTGAAACTTCCAGGCTGGTTATTAATATAAAGGAGGACTATTAGCAAAAATAACTGATCACTGTTACTATTTTGGAGATATACATTTTTTTGTCTGACAGTAACAAATATAGTGCACTATAAAACATAATACAATAATTCTGTTTGTAGCATTCAGCTCTAGTCACGCTGAGAGCTGCTCTGTTCACATTAACGGATCGTTTTTCTTTTGTAGTTGTGAGGTTTGGATTTTCTTGTATGACCCAAGCTTAGAGCAAAAGTGAGTTTTGGTGATTTCTTGCAAAATAGTTTTTAAACTCTTCCTCTGGCCTCAGCGATCTCTTCAATTCTCGCCAAAACACTCTCCATCAAGTCGAAGGTGAAGAGGGCGGACTGCAGCACCTGCAGGAAACAAATTTAAGATTGAAATCTATATTTGCTGCTGTTGCCACTAAACAAAAATCAAATATATAACCATTTATTCATGATGTGATGTACAAAATTGGACAAGTTGGTGAAAAAGGGAACTGACATTCACATAGAACAATCAAGGAAAAAAATGTTTTAAAGGGCTAATCTGATAATTTACTCTGTCATTCATTCATTATCTGTAACTCTTATCCAGTTCAGGGTCGCGGTGGGTCCAGATCTGGAATCATGGGGCGCAAGGTAGGAATACACCCTGGAGGGGGCGCCAGTCCTTCACAGGGCAACACACACATTCACACCTACGGACACTTGAGTTGCCAATCCACCTACCAACGTGTGTTTTTGGACTGTGTCAGGAAACCAGAGCACCCGGAGGAAACCCACGGGGACACGGGGAGAACACAAACTCCTCATAGACAGTCACCCGGAGCGGGAATCGAACACACAACCTCCAGAGCTTTGTGACTGCGACACTACTTTATATGACATTTACTCTGTCATATAAAATCTAAATACCTTTTTAAACTGGATTTCCCACTTATAGAACTTGTATACAGAGGCTGGTCATAAAATTAGAATATCATGAAAAAGCTGATTTATTTCAGTAATTCCATTCAAAAAGTGAAACTTGTATATTCAGTATTTGGGGTTTTCATTAGAATATAATTTTCCTGACATTCTAATTTTATGACCAGCACCTTTATAACCAATAGCAAAGCCGGGGTGCTGCTGTTTTTTGAATACAAGCACAGCTGAGATTGTCTTTAGTACTTTAGCCTTTGGCCTCAAATCACATTCGCTCTGATCATTAACTTCACTCTCCCTCATGCAAAACTTCTTAAACAAATGTTTCTATCTGCGGTCCTAAACAAGTAAAATGCTTAACAGTGAGAATACCACAGAGAGAGAACAAAGAAGAAACCATCACCTGGAGTTGCATTTCTGGAGTCATGTTGGGTAATCTCTCATTTCCTACAGAAACTGTGCAGGACACTGATTTAGATTCTGGAGAAACATAAAACAAAATTCATCACGTATTAAAAAGGTGATTCAAAATTTTAACGTTGAATGCATCAAGTCCTGCCTTTTAATGCATTCTTTTATTTTAAACTTATTTGTCAATGTTCTCATCACATACAAGAACAAGATATTAACATTTTTGCAAGGAACATCTGCTCTAAAAGTGTATACAACAAAAAAGACAGCATGGAGCTGCTCTTACTCAGTGATAGGAAACAGCAGCACACAGAATGCTGAAGTTCTACAAAGTGATGCATTAACTGTAACCCATACTGAAATACAGCACACTGTGTGGTAGGGCTGTCCTAAATTGAAAGACAAGTTTAAAAAAGGATTTCTAGGCCATTAAATTGTCTGAAACCTGTTCTGCTGCTCTTATTTTCTTTCGTGCTCTTCAGCTCGGCTTCGTAGTGAGCTTTGGACATGTTCAAACCCGTCCTCAGAGGCTTCAGAAAGTTATCCTCGATCTTGTAAAGTTCACCCCATATTCCTGTCTGAGGAACATAGTAGGGTTATCAGATTTCTCCTGCACGCTGAGAGATCTGGGACATCTGTTTTCGGCACATATTTGCATTCTGAAATGAAGCAAAGTTACCTGATTCTCCCACTCCTTATCTCGGATCAGAAGATAACGCAACAGGTTCAGAGACTCCATGATTCTACGTCAACACAGAATCAACACAGCAACAGTGGTTAAAGTAAGTCTAGCTGACACAACAGCATTTGTGAGGTCAGGTGCTGATGCTGGAGGCTCATTCTGGATCACAAACACCACTCCAACTCATTCCAAAGGTTCTGAATGGAACTACATCACTCCAGTCAGAGAACATTGTTCCACTGCTCCACAACCTAATGCTGGGTGGCTTTATACTGCTCTAGCTGATACTTGGCCTTGGGCATTGTGATCTTAGGCTCATGTGTTGTAGCTCCAGACCGTTATAAAACTGTGTCTGCAGTGGGTACACCTTAAAGTAGTTAGTCTCTGTTTAAAGGAGTGCCTTCAAGGTTTGTGACATGTTTTGTGAAAAGTTGTTGTCCTGAGGTCAAGACGTATTGAAAATAAATGCAGAATACATGCATAAGATCACAGACAAAGCACTTTGTGTGGACTAATACACAGTTTTCCAAACGGCATGAACCCTCTAAGGGCCGTTTGTTACAGGGTACTGAGGGATCCTCACCTGTCCAGACTGTGTAACAGGTCTGTTTCTGGTCCCTGAGGAAGGCACAGGACTTGGTGCAGTAAAGGCAGGAGATGTTTGCCCAGAAACCATTCATTCTCCTTACCTGGCTACAAGACAAATTCCAGGAATTAATAAGTGTCCAGAAGTAACACATCCCTGTAATCTAGTGGATAAATGACCATCACAGCTGGACACTAACCTTCAAGGCAAAGTCGATCTGGTTCTTGATGTTCTTGATGATGTAACCCTCTACTCCTGCGTGCTCGCTTGTTTTCAGCAAACACCTGAAACACAGCAACAAAGTATTACTTTTCTCCTTCTGTCATTTGTGTTTCATTACTTTCATATTTGTATTTACATCTTCAATAAATATAATGATGCAGTGTATATCAGTGGTTTACTTTGGGGTTCAGTAAATTAAATAAACATAGCACAAAAAGTAAGGAAATTTATGTTTGGTAGAGGATTCGTTTGTCATAACAATCCTTCTTGGCACTAAATCTTATACAGTTGGAAAGCCTGTTAATTTCCCTTTTAAATGGTGCCATATTTGTAAGGAACATGCATTTGTGGAATGAGCAGTAGAGTTGAGTATGTGGGTTGCGCCTATGAAAAATGAGCCAAATCCTCTCTGCTAATACCAAACATGGAACCCTCACTGGAAAAACAAGGCTTGTCATCATTGGAGGCAATCTAAACGCAGCGTGATAGCGAGTTGAAATTCTGCAACCAGTGGCAATCCAATATCTCCACAGTCTGGGGCCGAACTCTATCCTCCAAGATGACAACGCTCACCCCACAGAGTGGGGTTTATCAGAGACTACCTCCAGAATTTGCGAGTTGAGAGGATGGAATGGCCTGCTAGCACCCTGACCTCAACCCCATTGAACCCCATTGAATTGCTGTTCGTGGAAGAGTTACCAACACAACCACATTGGCTGACTTGGAACAATTGCTGGTTGAAGAATGGGATGCCATCCCACGGCAGTGTGTGACCAGGCTGGTGACTAGCATGAGGAGCAGGTGCCAAACAGGAGCCTCAGTAAGCGTGTGAAAGAACCATACACAGCCACACGTTGCATGGTTCTTCCACATGCTACTGAGGCTCCTGTTTGTTAAATACATACACAGTTAAATTGCCAACATGTCTTGTTTCTTCAAACTTCAATCATCCAGTCACCAAACGAGTCAATGGCAGAATAAGCTGTTTGGCATTGGCAGAGAGGATTTGCCAAATTTTTCATGGGTGCAACCCACATACTCAGCTCTACTTCTGCTCCTACAAATGCCTGTTCCTTACAAATGCACCATTTAAAAAAGGGGGCAACGGTATAAGCTTTATTACCAAGAAACATTGTTACAACAAACAAATCATCTACCAAACACAAATTTCCTTAATTGTTGTGCTAAGTTTATAAAGTTTTACATACATACTTCACCACAGAAAATTGGAAGAATCTCTACAGTGCATTTCTACATTATCAGCCTGTAGCTTCCATAAATAATTAAAATTAAGATTTACATATTTGTAGGAGTTACAAAACTAACTGATTTCTAGATTTACAGGAATTACCGACCTGAAGAACTTGTATTTGGCCTCTATGTTAAACTTATCGATGCTCAGCTGGAACACTGACAACCCTTTAGTTCTCTGTGAAAAAAGATAAACTTCAATCAGCAAAATCACTGACAGCTCTCAACCTTTATAACACATCATAACTTGTTATAAGTCATATATGTATGTCGCCCTCACTGGCAGTGTGAATATCTGCAGCCATGAAATGCCTGTCATTATTGATGAGGAAAATATATGAGAAATACGAGCATAGGTTTTATAAAGTCATAAAGTCAAGAATTTTATCAAATGTAAATATTTATGAAGTACCAATACATCTAGGAATAATATGCTTTTACATTAAAGAACACATTTTTTCTTTTTGCTTATGGGGCTCTCACTAGTGTTACTCATTTTTACAGTACTCTACTGAAATCAATGGGCAGGGATGATTCTAAGTTACATAGTTCAGTTTGACCAGTTACTACAGTGCTGAGACCAGAGTTCCAATGACAAAGCTCTATGCTCCCCATTACAGCTCAGTGGAGCATCACAAAGATGTTTGAAGCTGTAACTTTAAGGTAAAATATTACATAGTGTTCCATTAAACAATTACTTTACTGAGATGTTGTAGCAGATGGCTGTCATTGCTAGTTTACAGATGAATAAGAATGGAAATACTGTCACAGGCAATCATGATTCAAGGCAGCAACTAACAGTGATGTATTATAGAGTGTTTCTAAACAATCTAGGTCTTACCATATTCTGAACTGGACACAAAATCATCACTTTCACCAAATTCTGTAAAGAGAAGCAGAAAACTGTAACAGACAATTACAAAAACAAATATGGGAAGAATATTCAATCACAACAGGACAACAAAGAGCTCTCACTCATGGCCTCGTGAATAAGATATAAATGTCCTACCTGTGGAACACTTAAAAACGTTTTTAGATCCAGAAGGTCCACTGGCAGACTGCCGTCCTCCACTCGAACCAGAGTCTTCTCATAGAGCTCCTGAGGAGAGGATAGTCTCTGAGAGTAGTCCAACAAACAAATACATCCAGCCAACAATGTCCTAATATATTATTCATTCGTTGATTGTCTGTAACCGATTATCCAGTACAGGGATGCAGTGGATCCAGAGCCTACCCGGAATCACTGGATGCAAGGGTGCCATTCCTTCACAGGGGATACACATGGACACTTTTGAGTCGTCAATCCACCTACAAATGTATGTTTTTGGACCATGGGAGGAAACCAGAGCACCCGGAGGAAACCCATGTGGACATGGGGAGAACACACCAAACTCCTCACAGACAGTCACCCGGAGCAGGACTTGAACCCACAACCTTCAGGGCCCTGGAGCTGTGCGACTGCGACACTACCTGCTGCCCCTAATATGTTATACTATATCTAATCATGTACAGTGTTTAAATAACTATTCTTACCAGTCCTTTCTGTATCCATGATTCTTCAGTTCTGTAACAAGCAAACAAACAAGGAGAAAAACTAAATCAACATTTTTTTCTAGCCTCAATTTAACAGACTATACATTAGTGCTATTTTGAAATATAAAAATATAAGACTGGACTGCGTACCTGCTCAGCAACAGCTCAACATAGTCCATGTTGCACTGAAGGAGGAAAATTGGGCTTAAAAAACAAACAAAAACAAAACAAAAAAAAGCATGAATAAAGGAGTTGTACAAAGACAGAAACTTGAAATTCCCTGAGATCTTGAAATGTTCTTAACCTGAGAACGGCAGGAAAGAAATCAATGGCGATGTGCTTCACGAAGAGTAAATGAGCCAAACTGGCCAGAGATTCTTTGGGATATCGGGCCTCCTCCTCCAGAAATCCGGGAACATCTCTCTTTCGCAGCAGGTTGTGGGAAACCAAGTCCGGCAGGGACTCGCCGATACTGGACAGAATGACCTACGGCAGAAACATAACATTTAAGGGATAAGGATTGGTCTGAGGTATTAAATGCTTAGTCCACAACCTTAAAGCAATGATTTAATCAAGAATCAGGTTTGAGCTTCCTTGTTCGTTCCCTTGCACACTCCCTCCCTCACACACACACATCATTCATACAGTCCCTTGCCCACTCCGTCACCTGTCACTTGTCCACCCCCTTAGCAATGCACTGACTCACCCATCACTTACTCACTCGCCACTCTCGCCAGCACTAGCTCCTGCCTCATACTCATGCCTCTATGACACTGTTTTTGCCCTATGGTTTAGTCCATGTTTATATATCAAAAAAAAGGATTTTACCAGGATCTCTGTTGCAAAGTCTCTCAGAGGAGATTTCTCCAAAGTGTCTGGATCCTTCAGCTGCACTTCCAGGAGAGGTTCACTTAAACTCTTCATACAGCTAGAAACATAAGAAAACCAGACCTGTTTGACTGGGAGGTGGTTACATTGATGTCACACTCTTTTGAAAAAATGTGTCCAGCTCTAAAAGAGATTATAGCATCTACAAACATGCAATGGGCTACATTTCTCAAAGCATCTTAACACAAAGATGAATCTTATATGGTACACTTTAAAAAAAAGTGTGAATTTTACAGTTGAAAACTGTAAAACCATGACAGTAAATGACTGTAAACTCTAAAATGGTTAAAAACAGTTTCTGTAACAGTGAAATACTGTAAATACTTTTATCAGCCAAAATACTCATTTTTACATCTCTTTACTGTAAAAAATACAATATTTCACTGTTACACACACAAACCATTATGGGCCAAGTGCTGGGAGGAGCTGAGACTAATTAGGGAGCTCCCAGCATGCCTTGGGTTCTCCATATTTTCTGTGATTTTCAGAGTTTCTTTGTTTTTTTACTGTCATTGAGACTTTTTGACTTTAGGTTGCATTGGGGCGATTATTTTGTGTATTTGTGTGTGTGTGTGTGTGCTTGTGTTTCTGTGCATGTTATGATGAGATGTGTGTTGGTCAGGAGAGTTCAACATTAGCCTGTGGTCCGAGTGGTGGAAGGTGGCACCCGGATACCGGACATTTCTTTGTTCGTTTTGGCTATATCTAAGTCTCCATTCTCTAATTTGTCAAACAATTTACATGTTAATTTCATAACAAAACAATGTTTCTTTGTTATTTTTATGTAAATACAAATTTTTTTTACAGTGTATATCTGTTTTGTTTTCTTTTTTTTTTATACAGGGTAGCATGAGCACCATACTGAACACTCTCTCTACACCGAAAAGCCCACAATGTTCAGCACAGAGCCAGGATGGTGGATTAGTGCACGAGGAACCTACAATTTGAGGATCTCTCCCCTGAGCTCGTTGTCTCTGAAGTTGCGGTGCTGTTTAATATTTTCCTTCACCTCCTCCACAAAGGGCCTGATAAAAACCAGAAGCTCAGAGCAGCAGCGACACAGACCGAACACATCATCCTCCTCCTGCTCTTTACTCAGGGGAACAGGGAGCTGAGCGACCTGACCCAGGAGAGTGGACAAAGCCATGCCCACAGAGGAAGCCTTCTTCTTCCCCAGCTTCAGCAAAACTGCACAGAAGTAACTCACAAAATTATTCCTGCAGTCTGGAGACATATTCAAATTCCTGATGTCAATTACGTTCTCATAAACAGATTCATGTCATTAATGTTAGTTCTTCGTTTATGATACAAATGTTTTGGTAGCAATTTCCATGAAGAAGCCTGTATCTGAGCAGAAAACCAGACATTAGAAGCTTATTAGGAATAATAATATGCAAATTGACCAGAGCATCATAGATAATACCCCTTTTATACTATAGAGTAATTATCATATTAGTAACCGGCCTTTTAAATTAAAACAGTCATTCCTTTGTAAACCCACCAGTCTGTAAAGGCTTGAGCAGAAGGACGATGGTCTCAACAATGAAATCAGACTCTGCCTCCTCTATCTGCTCCAGCAGACCCACCAGAAGCTCTTTAGGACTACAGATCTGATACAGAAAATCACCAGAGATAGAATCACATGGCATCATCATAAATTCCATATATGCAAGCAGAGATTAACAGAGAAACTGTATATAAAAAATACAAATTACACAATTTTATATCAGCTAATGCATCACTGGAGCTCAACACGCTTGGAGGAGAAAATTAACTGCCAATTCAGTTATGTTAGCTAATTAATTAAATTGGATAATAGCATGCTGACAGAGAGAGAGAGACAGAGAGAGATTTTGATTGATACTTCTCTTTTTTTACTTTCACCAGGATCAATGATTTAATGTGTGAGTGAGGCTGTGAATGTGTGTGTGTAACAAACCTCTATTAAGTGTGTGAGGATTGCATGGCAGTGAGGAAGGTTCTTGTCTTCCTTCTTCAGCAGAACCTTCACCAGAGGCTCCAGCAGGTTCCATCCCATACATTGAACAATGTTCTGAAGGGGAGAAAGAAATCTGCTTGAATTCTGAATAATGATTAATGAAGCCACATGGCCAAAACCTCCTTGCACAGCTTTTCTCCTGCAATGAAAGGCATTCATTGAGGTTGGAACATTGCTGTGTGGATTTGATGGCAGCCACAAGACGAACGGTGAGGTCAGACACTGATGCTCATCCTAGAGTTATTGGTTGGAGCGCCATGACTCCAGAAACACAGTTGCATTTCTCTATGCCCCTTAGGCAAACACTTGGGACTGAGCATTGTGATCTCAGGCTCTGGTTCAGTTGCTCCAGAGCATCCCATTTTCATCCCGTTTCCATAGAAATCATGAACAAAGGGAGCACCGAATTCACTCAATACAAGGCAAAGGGGTGCCTATTAATCTTCTCACATGATGTAAGTCAGGAATACCTTATTTTTCTCATCGATGACAATACTGAGCACTTGAGCACTGTCTCCTTGTTCAATGCAATTTTTTCCTGAAGTCTGGAACAGGTCAAAATCAGCTGGAGAGAAGTTCTCATTCTGGACCGCTTGCTTGAAAATATGGAGAAACAAAATGTCTGTGAAATATAATGACATAATACACTGCAAAACGTTGGACATTCTACACATGATGTCCAACACAAAATGTGCAGCAACAGATGAGCTACCGTCACTGAGTTTACATCTACAAGGTGGAACAATGAGGAAGGTGTGTTAAACAAAGTGTTCAGTGAGTGGAGGCAGAGTTTAAAAACTCCAGCAACACTGCTGTGTCTGATCCACTCGTACCAGCACAACACACACTAACACACCACCACATCAGTGTCACTGCAACAACAAACTGAAAGGGGGCTAACAAAGTACAGGGTGGGCCATTTATATGGATACACTTTAATACAATGGGAATGGTTGGTGATATTAACTTTCTGTTTGTGGCACATTAGTATATGGGAGTAGGGAAACTTTTTAAGATGGGTGGTGACCATGGTGGCCATTTTGAAGTTGGCCATTTTGGATCCAACTTTTGTTTTTTTTTTTCAATGGGAAGAGGGTCATGTGACACATCAAACTTACTGAGAATTTCACAAGAAAAATAATGGTAAATTTATTCTTTCATGAGATATTTACAAGTTTCTTACCGCTTATAAAATGTGTTCAAAGTGCTGCCCATTGTGTTGGATTGTCAATGCAACCCTCTTCTCCCACTCTTCACACATCGATAGCAACACTGCAGGAGAAATGCTAGCACAGGCTTCCAGTATCCGTAGTTTCAGGTGCTGCACATCTTGATGGTATGGTGTGGTATATGGGGTACAAAGATAGTGGGGCCATTCTTCATCAATGGAAACCTCAAGGCCACTGGATATGCGAAATTGCTACATGATGATGTGTTTTCCTCTTTATGCACTGAAGCTGGGACGTTCCCTGAGCTTTTCCAGCAAGATGGTGCACCACCACATTATGGGTGTCAGGTCCGAGCATTCCTCGATGAACAGTTTCCTGGAAAGGGGATTGGTCATCTTGGGCCAGTTGAATGGCCCCCAAGGTCTCCAGATCTGACCCCTTAGACTTTTATCTTTGGGGTCATCTAAAGGCAATTGTCTATGCTGTGAAGATACGAGACGTGCAGCACCTGAAACTACAGATACTGGAAGCCTGTGCTAGCATTTCTCCTGTGGTGTTGCTATCAGTGTGTGAAGAGTGGGAGAAGAGGCTTGCATTGACAATCCAACACAATGGGCAGCACTTTGAACACATTTTATAAGTGGTAAGAAACTTGTAAATAACTCATAAAAGAATAAGGTTATGTTAAAACCAAGCACACCATTGTTTTTCTTGTGAAATTCCCAATAGGTTTGATGTGTCACATAACCCTCTTCCAATTGAAAAAACAAAAGTTGGATCCAAAATGGCAGACTTCAAAATGGCCGACTTCAAATTGGCCGCCATTGTTACCAGCCGTCTTGAAAAGTTGGCCCCCTCCCATATACTAATGTGCCACAAACAAGAAGTTAATATCACCAACCATTCCCATTTTATTAAGGTGTATCCAAATAAATGGCCCACCCTGTATACAGAGCAACAGATGGATTACAGTCTTTAATTGTACTACAAACTACAAAGTGCTCCTGTGTGTAGGTTCTAGATCACAAGTTACAGACTTACACATCTCTGGACAACATCAGTGAACTGTTCTAGAGCCATTTTTCCTGCATTCCCCTGTTCTTTCACAACAGTTCCTGCAAAGTGATGGAAAGCCGTATAAAGTAATTATTGTTTTTTGCAAATAATAGAATTTCTTAAAAAAATTAATTGAAAATGGGAGAAAATAAACACACCACTTACCAGCTTAATGTGGAGGTCAATGCCCAGAGCTTCTAAAGCTCTTTCCACTGCAACCTACTGCTCTTTAAACCACCAGATACTTTTATTTTTATATTTAAACTGAATTTAAGGGTTATTTTCCTTCATGAAATGCAATTCCTTAGCTAGCTGCCTACGTAGCAAACTAAGTTTATGGCTTATCCATAAATACATAAACACTCTCGCCAAACAAGGTGTTTAAACCAATATTAAATAAACACAAAAAGTAATAAACAGCTTATTTTAAGTCAAACGCGATTTTAAAGCTGAAAAAAACCTCACAGTGTCGGCTTCACTGGCGGCTGCAGAGCTACACGCCTCTCGTCATACGCAACAACGCGCATGTCACTTCACGTTTGCCGTAGAGTTGAACTATGCTCTAAATGACTCTGTAGCTCCCTAGTGCACTACTCCCTCCGAGATTAAAGAGGACATCCGTCGAATATTAAAAAAATTGTATAATGTATTTAATAAACACAGTCACTGAGAGTGGGTTTGGTTTGGAGTGGAATGCGCGGTCCTAAAGAGCTGCAATTTTCCAACATTAGGATTATAATAAAAATGTTAATGATAAAATAAACTAAAAGAAAGTTAACAGATAAGAAAGATAACAGTAAAAACAAAACATAAACAATAGAAATCAAATTAGTCACCATATAGAACTGGCTTGTAACTCAGTCACTCACTCACTCATACATACATACTCTCTCATGCATGATTTGCCTAAAATTCTCCACAAGGTCGTCACTCACGTTTCAGAAAGCACAATAAAGTATGCTTAAAAGAATAATCTATTTTAAATAAAATACTATCACACGTTCCTTCGTCCAAAAGTATCACACTTTTCTATACATGTTTAAAAAAAAAAGTACGTTCTAGAGAATAGTATACTCCCAGTACACTTCTTAGGGGATGAGTTGCGGAATGGGACGCGGTCGGTGCGATTTGTTTTGAAGCAGAAAGCATGGATGCCGGGGAGAGGAAGAAAACTCCCTCCTATAAATCTAAGAAAAAAGGCTAGTTACTGTATTTGTTTATTAAATATTACGACATTTTACTTGAGTAGCAGTATAAACTGAGCCATTTGAACTTGGAGTTGTTCAGCTAGACTACTTACCTCAGCTTTTTCAGACTAAACTCAGGTGACTTGCTGATTTCAGTGTCAGCAGGTCACCTGTACTTTATGTGATGTCTAGTAACTCTGCATTTGATGTATTTTAATGTGTGTTACAGGTGGGAAAGTACCTCAGGTGAGGTCAGCGGCTGAGGAGGCCAAGAGGTCAGACTTCACCTTCACAAACTTGGGTTTTATTAGAGTTATTAATGATTATATAGGAAATGTAGGCAGTTCATATTACTTACTTCTGACGCTATTAATCTATTATTAATTAATATAAAGCCGAATGAAAGGGAGTAATATAAGCTTTATTACTAAGCATATAAAAATAAATAATGACTTTAGCTACACTCAAATATAGTAAATATATTTGTATAAATACCTTTAGAAACGTGTCTAAAACATTTGTACATAAAAGTGTTATCAAACGTATACAGCACTACAGAAATCTTATAAATGCTTGTAACATCAGGAATCTTTAGAATATAAAGGCATTTCTGTGAGAGATGAGGACAGTTCCTAAGACCCAGACTAAGTCTAAAATCAAATTTGGAGATTTTTTGGAGATGATAAGTTTTACTACAATCCCTAACACTTAATTATGCAGAATTCTTGGTGGAATTCCCCTTTAATTGATGTGATTTTTATATATTCTGAAGGAGGGAGGTTTTGAAGGAGGCTCTGAGGGAGAAGTTAGAGCTTGAGCGAAGAGCTTTGCTGGTGGTGGAGAGACTTTTAGATGATGGTGTTACAGAGGACTTTCTGGTTGATTGTGTAAGTGCTACAACTCAATTTATTCACACTCTCCAAGGAAACGTAAATGAGACATGTTTTCCTCTATTAATTCTACATTTGGGATGTACAAAAAGTGATTCAGTGTCATTTGATGTGAGTAGAGAACCAACAACAACACAAATTGTCTTTGTAGCAAATGCACTGAATAGTACCCCCTTTTAGAGAAGTTGCTAAACATGAGTGAGTGAGTGAGAGACTGATGTCTATTAAAGTAACCCAATTCCCTGGTTATGAGTGGTGTCTACAGACATTTACACATGATGTACATGGTGTAATTGCTTCGAAATGAAATATTTTCTGTACTACCATTATTACCCTGATCACTGCAGCAGGTTATTTGTTATACATTTAGTTTCTATACTGAAGTATATTCCTCTGTTTCAGGCTCGACTGATCACACCAGCTAACTATAAAGATGCCGTGGAGGAACGCTCCATAGCTAATATGTGTGGATATCCGGTCTGTCCAAATAAACTGACCAATGTAAGACTCATTTTTCTAATTTAGGATGAGTGAATAGGTTTCAGAATTCTGTTTTGTGTGTATCATTATAGTAGCTCTTGGGAGTCCCACATCACACCACTGGTTTCAGACATCACCTTGTGAATGCAAAGTCACACTGAGCATTATTGTTAGTTTCTCCCAAAAGTATAAGATTTGTGCTCTATATTTTATATATATATATATATATATATATATATATATATATATATATATATATACTAAAAATGGGCATGGTAAACATTGTTTAATGTGGTATATAATGGTAAAATCACAAATACTCATAAGGGTTAACATATGACCTAGGGAGGATTTTGAAGATTTTTATTATCATTATTATTATTATTATTATTATTATTACTATTATTAGACAGTGGCTGTGAGTTGCCATTGTGTATAAAAGCTGGTGTTGTGCTTCTCAGGTTCCTACTCAGCAGTATAAAATCTCCACCAAGACCAACAAAGTGTATGACATCACAGAGCGTAAGGTACTGTTTACAGATGAGAAGAAAAACCCCAGAACATTAATGACTCTTAAGGACTATTTGTTGTGAAGCTCTCCCCTTTTAATGTATACAGACACACATTTTTGACTTTAAGTTTGAGTTAACTGAGAGATTCTGCATTGTGAAATTCCAGATATCTGTTAGGGATGTAATATATTTCTGTTGCAGTGTTTTTGTAGTAATTTCTGCTACAAAGCCTCCAAAACGTTTGAGATACAAATTTCAAAGTCACCACTCTGGCTCAGGAAAGAGGAGAGGTAATAGAATTGCCTTGCCCTTTGTTTATTGACTTAATATATACATATATTTATCTTTAATAAATATACACTCACATTGTTATTAATTGCAACATATAATACACTTTTTTCATATTTGTTTCTTATATAGGCCTCCTGATATTAAGCTGTTGAAAAAGGGAGATGGGTATGTAAACACACGTTTTCTGATTAGATCTGTGTGTTTGTGGTAACTGTCAACCTTCCTTTTTTATTTAAATTTTCATTTATAAACATAACTTGAAATCACCAGATGCCCTTTATTTGGGTTTCATGAACAACTGAATGATCCGTTTAGTTGCTATGATGAAAATATTTAAGTAATATTGTAATATGCTGATAATATTTAACCATGGGCTTTACAAAACGAATCGCTCATTTTATATAAATAAAATGAGCGATACGTTTTGTAAAGCCCATGGTTTATTATTTAATTTCAAAATAAAAAGTAAATTATGTAATCAAATAATTATTCATTAAATATTTATGCATTACTCAAAAACATGTAGTATATTTAATAAATTAGACTAACATTCTCAGATCACATTGTCCTTTGTTCCTGTTTTTAGAGGCAGCTCAGGTTTGGAGGTGGAACTGGCAGAAAAACCAGTGAAAGAGTCAGACATTGAGAATCCTGACCCAGAAGGTATGGAACGTCACAGAGACTTGAGTGGTCCCAGTGACAGCAGCGATGTGGAGCAAGACTTTGTGTCCAGTGTAGTCTCCGGAGAGCGTCCGAAAGCTCGGGTTCACTGGGGAAATCTGCCCAAACGAGAAGAGGAGGGACTACACGAAGAACAGAGCTTTGCAAAGGACACGCGAACCGCACATCCAGATTTAGAAAAAGAAAGCTGTGATGAAACCAGCATAATGTCAGAGGCTTGTCCAGAGCCCATTGAGTCACATAGCTTTACGGATCCAGTGGTAGAAGACACTAGGAAACTTCTGGACCAATGTGCTTTGTCAGAAAAAACCTTGTCATTGGTTACACCACATGGTATAAGCACAAATGCTAGTGATGAGGCAAATTTAAACACAAACCCAAACCCAAACATCTCCCATGTTAGTATGAGCAAGAAGAGTGCAGCTGGACTCAAAAACCTACTGAAGAACCACAAAAAAACTACATTTGAAGCTCCGCCAGTCACTCTCAGTCTTTTAGAAGGCCTCAGGGTCACTCTGATGGACTGGAGGACAGAAGACACCATGAGGTTTCTCTGTGGACCTGAGTACACCACAGCACTCTGTGAGAAAGAAGAGGAGGAAGAGGAGCTGGATGAAGACGATCTGGAGGATGTTGAGACCAGTACAGAGACTCATCCTCAGCCCACTGCAGCAGCTCCGGATTATGAAACTCTGAGGAAAGAGACAGAAATTCTGGACCTCCGAGTGCAGGAATTCTACAAAGGAGTGTGTGTCCTGCCTGAGGAGACTGTCCCAGAAGATACAGGCACAAAGGTCAGTGCTGATGTACATGTACATGTTCAGAGCTTTGTAGAAACTCCTTATAATTAGTGAATTCAGTTTCTTTAAAGTGCACCCATTGTGGACTCAGACCTTCAGCTTGTATAATGTAAAGTAGAGCAGCTGCACATGAGCCTAAATGCCCACTAAGAGCTAGAGGTGTATAGAGCTCTCCATCATTGAGTTGTGGAGCAGTGGGACTGAGTGATGGAGCACCATCCAATACCTTTAATCATTCAACATCCTGACCTTGCTGATGCTCTCATGCATGCCATCAAATCCTTGCAGCAATTTTTCAAATGTAAAACCTTCTAGAGAAGTGGATGTTAATATTACAGAAAGAGAGACACACTCCCTGGTAATACCCATCATTTTAGAAGAGAAGTTGGATGAGCAGGTGTTAACAGAGGCTTTCCAATCATTCGCTGGTAAAATATGCTGATTTACTTCTTTATATATTTAGTTATTTATTTGTACTTTGAAAAATGCAGTAACTTAAACAGTCCTGATGGAGGCACTGTAAGAAGACTTTTAATACAGAAACATACCCCAGAATAATGACATCTTACTTATAACTTGTGGTGTGTGTTATTCATCTCCAGGCCGGTGATAAAGACCCTCCTCTTCCTCCAGTGGACTCTCAAGCTCAGCGTCTCATCCAGAAGCGAATAGTTGTGGAGAAGCTCAGCAGAAGGTTCTTACTCATCACATATCTATCACTTTAATACACCCAGTTTGGAAGAAATGGCTTATCAAAATGGGCACATTTTGTTAGCACTCATTTAAGGGAATTGCAAGTCCACTCTCAGTTCTAAAGCGTCCAGACACTAAGAAAACGATAAAGGTATACGTTTAATTGAGGGCCCACAACATTCAACAGCTTAACCTCTCTCAGTCAAACTGCGGTTAGCAGAAGTGCCTTTTAAATGAGGTAAAATACAGAACATCCAGTCAGAAATAAGCTAATTAGTATACATCAAACATGTACAGCCTGTTTTTTATCATGTAAAATGACTTGCAGCTGATTTTGGTCCAAAAATTCACAAAATGTCAGAAGTGGACACCAGTGGAAAAAGTTAAAAAGTAAAATGCATGGGAAATACATAGGGTACAGGCCCTTTAAAGCTTAAGAACATTAATTAAAGGACCCATATCCATAGCCTTATGAATAAGCTAAACTCTAATAAACCTTAGCTTGACATGTTAGTAATTACGGGTTCTACACCAAAACAAAGGCTGTTGTGTTTGTAGGGATTGTTGTTGTACATGGTATATGCACAGTTTCTTTATATTTATTTGAATGTGAATTTTCTGTGCTGTGTTTGCAGTTTGCAAGACATCGTGGGTCCTCTGCGTTTGAGCATGAGCGAGATTATCAACGATATCAACAGCTTGGTCAGAACTTTCAGGTTAGTGACATATTTCAGTGGCTTCTTAAACTTTACGCCTTTCACTTCAGGTAGATGAACTTTTGAGGAGTTATATCTGTTTAAATAAATAAACAGATTGTAAACCATTTATGAACATATAAAAGTGTAGTCTTGTTTTAAAGTGGTACCCAGCTATTTGTTTAGCAATATTTTCCCATAGAAACAAATAAGGTGCAAATTAGTGCTTAACAAAAATAGTTTTTGGCTATATATATTTGGCAACTATAGCAACTAATGCAAGTCCAGTTCCCTACACTTTGGACAGAAACCCTTTGACTCAGTATGCACGCAGAGTAGAAAGCAATAGAATTACCTTTCCATTTGCTTGTTGGTTTGTACTAAAATGAGCTTTTAGTTTTCCAAGATTTCTTGACTTTAAACGCAATAAAGTGTTCGAGATCAAAGTGAGAAACACTGAAGATTTCCTTTACTTCTTTCAGTGAGAGGCCTGTGTATTCCATTGTAAGGTCAGAATGCAGACTTTTTTTTTATCTCAGAAAGCCATCAGAGGGACTTTTTTAGTTGAAATGTGAGATCATATTAATCTTCACATGTCTCAGATTAGTGATTGGTCCTTGAGGTGTTGGGACAGGAAGTTGTGGTTCACACTTTGTAGAGGATTTACGGTGGCTCCGAAGGGCCACTTCACTCTTAGATTGAAGCTATTTCCAGGAATTCAGGTTCTTTTTTGAGGGGTCACTAAATCTGAGCCTCACACAGTGGGACACATTGCTCGAGTAAACAGTGTCTGGGAGCTTTTATTTTAAAGCTACATATCATTTGTTGTGATGTATATCATCACGGTTACCATTATGGAAGCACGTATTTCAAAAAGCAGGATTTCCTTTCAGCCAGATCACTGTGGAGTTAAAACACAAAATCCAAACCAAATTACATTTTATTTATATAACGCTTTTTATATCTGATGTTGTTGCAAATAAGCTTTCAGAATTGGTATCAGAACGGAGAACAAATATGACATGGTAAAATGCCATATTAACACTTGTTTCCATGTAAAAATAGAAATGATAACGTATAGACATTAAAAAATAATAATAATTATATATATATAACACTATAAAAAAAGTATATAAGTGTATTGTTTAACAGTATTTGTTTGATCTTTTACAGATTCACCAATGTAAACATCATCCACAAGCCTCCTGAATGGACACTGATTGCAGTGGTTCTTTTGTCAGTGTAAGTCTCACACTTTCTAACTTAATATACACATAAGTGCTGACCAAAGTAGGCAGAGCAGCAGGTGAACTACACCTGATAAAATGGACACTGAGTCTAGAAATAAGGTGTGTGTGTTTGTGTGTGTGTGTGTGTGTGTGTGTGTGTGTGTGTGTGTGTGTGTGTGTGTGTTCGAGTTCGCAGTGCAATTTTAAGGACATTTACATTCACAATGAAATTTTACAGTGACATTTTAAGGAATGCTGACCAATCAGAAAAGAGTACATTTACAGATGAGTATATATCAGTCATGAAATCACAGTAGTTGCAACAAATGTTTTAATTCGAAAGACCTTTTCACATTGAGTCTGTTTTTTCAGTCGAGAAAAGGCATGTCAAGTTTTGAAAACTATGGGGATTCAGTTTGGCGTTTAGTTGCAGTGTTTAAAGTAAAGTGATAAATTCATCAGTGTTCAAACTCAATAAGGGGAGAGAAATCAAAAGGAAGAAAAGTGTAGCGTATGGGCCCTTTAATGAAGGACCTCAGTGGACCTCAACCCTCTGTGTGCTGTTTAATGGCTTAGATTATGGCCATGGAGTTGTGTTGTTATCTGATGACTGTCGCTGATAGGGTTTATGGCCGTTTGGTGACTGCTGTGTGACGGCAGTGAAAGTATGCAGTGGACGAGCAGCAGCTGGATGGCAGGACGCCGAAGAAACTGACCGAGGAAATCTGGGAGCATTGTTTTCTCTGCAGGAACACCCAGTCACTAAACCCATTACAGCAGAGTGATTTGTGTGTCTTTGTGTGTGTGGGGGAGACAAAGCAAAAAGCAATTTTCTTTAAAGTTGCATTTTATTCAAAGTATTTGGACTAGCACTGTTCAGTTTCTGTAGTTCTCATTCTGTCAAGGCGTCTTTTTACTTGGTCAGTCACTTTAAATGTCAAGAGGGTTATAAAGGTCTCCAGAAGGGGGATTGTGTTCTGAGCACAGTTCTGGGTCTTAATGAAACCTGTGTTAGCTGCTTTGGTCAAAACCCCATAAGCTCCACAGCCCCTGTCTAAACAGCCCTGTCCAAAATGGCCACTTTCAGTGACTGTTCCTTTAAATGATAATAAGCCACTCTCTTTTCCCACCCTCTTTTTTAGCCATTTTCGCTCTGTTCTCTTTCTACTCCATTCTCGTTTTACTCAGTGCTCTTATTTATCCATGCTCGTGTGTTTAATCTCGTCTTTGTACTCTAACATAAACACAGGTCCAGCGCTGTGATTGGACAGACTCAGACTAGAGGGTGGTGCAATTCTAAAGACTTAACTTTACATCAGAAGCGGAGGAGAATTACAATGGCTTAATTTATCCCATTTTCAGACTTAGGCTGTGCATAGAAAACTGGTTGGTGGTCTTGTTTCACAGTGTGTAGGTTGGTGGAATTCAGATCTCCACATTAATGTGCACAAGAGATTTATTTTAAAACTATTTATCACCTTTTAAGAGCGTTTCCTGTGGAGAACATTTCCTTATTGTCACTTAGAATATCAATATAACATGTCATTAAAGCCAGGCCATTCAAAAGTTTTATACAACTTCATATATATATACAGATGCAGTGCAGGGACACTGCTGGTATGTGTAAATGAATGGGATTATTTAGTGGGTATTTGTAGCAGGGGTGTCTCCGAGCTGCTGTTTGTACTGTGACAGATGGGGTGTGTGTGTATGTGTGTGTGCGCCTCGCAGGAGTTCCGTGCTGCTCCCGTCTGAGTCAATACACTTTTATCTCTGTGTGGATCCGTGATAGAAATGCAACAGCACATGGGAATTACCGCAGCTGACAGTTTCCACCCCCTCTGTCCAAAAAAACAAGACTCTGATTTATCATTTACCCCAGCAGAAAAGTGCTCCTACCCCACTTCTGCTTTAAATACACACACGCACACACACACACACACATGCAAAGACACACACAGCACAAACGGTTTTCACACTTTTTTCTGTTGTTTTTACTGGGTATAGTGCTTTTGCATGCTCCAAAATGTGCTTATTCGCATATGTTAGCTTGACGTGTCAGATTTGCAGAGCTATTTCCTATGTAAGATACAAAAAGTTGCTGAGGCTTTCAGCTTTTCTTTAGCCTGCACTAAGTCTGCTCAGAATTTAGCACTTGTTAATAACATTCACAGTTCTTACATTTGTGTTGTAGTGCACTTTATACCCACTAGGGAACTCGGCTAGTGTAAGGTGCTCCCGTTATTCACACACTTGTGTCTTTATAATCTCCATAGGAATGAATCAAAAGCATGGGAAGTGTTTAGATCCAGATCTAATCATTAAATTAATCTTACATCATCAGTACCTGACATCATTAATGCTTTCATGGCTGAATGCCATCAAATCTTCATAGCAGTGTCCCTACAGTAAGGGTAAAGCCTTAGGGTAAGAGACTGTTAATGCAGCAAAACAAAGCCCTGCATAACCCTTTTTTTTTTCAGAAGAAATAATAGATAAACAAGGGTCCACAAACTTTTGCTCGTATTTTCTAATTTTTTTTCTTTTTATGAAACGAAATCATTTTGCTGAAGAAGGATGTATAAAATAGTTTTTGTAGTATTATTATTATAAGTGATCCCAGACTTCCGAGTTATAGTGTATGCATGTATTACCATTCTACGTCTGATTCCACTTTATCAGAACTAAAGCTTGCACAGTTCCAGTGAGAGATACAAAATTGGTGTTAGTTGCCTGTGAACCAGCATTAAAATAAATATTTGCAGCATTTAGAGAAGGAAAACCACACGAGCGCACGATCAATCTGAATCATTATCTCAGAGACGGAGAAGTGGAGAAAAGTGTCGTGAGAAAAATCTAAAAGCTTCTCGCTCTGCGTCTCAAATCACTTCTGAAACAGCAACGAGGAAGCAGCTGCCTTTAGGCCGTGTCCCAGAATTAAACCTTTCCCTTTAAACAGCCAAACTTTTCAGATGTTAAACACTCACCTTTCACATTTCACTTGCCACTTCATCAGAAACCATTCCATACCCAAACCTAACTATAATTAGGTTGGGGCTGTGTGTCACTGACACTACCTGTTGGGTCTAGAACTACAATTTATGCAACCCTGAATATCAGTCTGTCCCAGTGCATACTGCAGTATACTTGACAAATCTGTGGACTGCTTGTCATGTCTTGGCTGATTTTCAAAGTGTCAGTATGTGAACATATTTAGGGTTTATTAGTGTTATTAGTTTATTAGTGGATATATTATATTTTTGGGAAATGTATATCTTAAAAATGTGCCCTGTACAATATGTTATTTATTCATTCATTATCTGTAACGCTTATCCAGTTCAGGGTCGCGGTGGGTCCAGACCCTACCTGGAATCATTGGGCGCAAGGCGGGAATACACCCTGGAGGGGGCGCCAGTCCTTCACAGGACAACACACACACACACATTCACTCACACCTACAGACACTTTTGCGTCGCCAATCCACCTACCAACATGTGCTTTTGGACTGTGGGAGGAAACCGGAGCACCCGGAGGAAACTCACGCGGACACAGGGAGAACACACCAACTCCTCACAGACAGTCACCCGGAGCGGGAATCGAACCCACAACCTCCAGGTCCCTGGAGCTGTGTGACTGCGACACTACCTGCTGTGCCACCGTGCCGCAATATGTTATTTAGTTTTATAATTTTTACAAGTTTTATAATCTTTCCAGTACCTTAAACTCACCAAATGTAGAGAAACAATGAACTAACATTTTCAAAAACCATTCCACCAGGAGTGTTCAAACTGCTCCACACCACGGTCCACGATGAGGTGAAGTGTTGTGGAAGTAAACAGCTCTTTGTTTCCGATCATGAATTATTTCAGCACTGGTCTCTTAGCCTGATGTTAGCCGTGCAATTAGCCGGATCTGCTTTGTTCAGACGTGATGAATAATGGATAGCGCTGCTGAAACAGTAGAGCATGTGGAAAGCGAGCTGGTCCGTTTTTTTTTTTTTATCCTGAAAGGGAGATGGTGGGATGGATGGATGGATAGATGGTTTATCTACCTCCTGTGTATTGTGGGGTTCTCTTTCAAGTCTGTACCCTGTTCTAGATTTCAGTGTTTACAAAGAGAGCCAGTTTTGTTTCAATAGGCATGACTTATACCATGAAATCTTCAGCTAATCTTAGAGTCCTGAAAAGTCTAAAACTGAAAACTCTAACTAGCCTTGTGAACTCATTTAACCTCATTTAAGGTGGAATAAGTGAAATGGGGCTAAGATTTCCAAATTTGGTGCTATTTAAAAACGAATGGAAAATTTGTAGAAAGCTTTTGTCAAACGTTATCTAGTTCTTTTTCTTATTAATAATGATTTAGTAGCAGTTTATGGTTATGGCTTTTATGGTGCTTGATCTTTTCTGCTCCGTCTGTTCGCTAACAACACAGTGGAGGTGTTTAAGTTGTATTTGTAAGTTGTACTCAATTGTTCTAAAATTATGTCTTACATATAACAGTAAAAAATTTAAAAATTGTTTACGTTTTTTTTATTAAACATGGATATTAAATTTAGAGTAGGGATACTTTTAAAGATCGTCTACCATTGTTCTGATGAAGTTGCCTCTTGTTTGTTTACAGGTTAACAGAAGTGTCTCCATTGTTGAAGGAGTCCATGGACAAGGCATCTTCAGTGGAGTACATCTCTTCTCTGATGAAGGAGCTAAAACTAAAGGATGAAGATCTACAAAGCCTTGTACGTCCCTTTAAACCCAACAGACTTTGAAAAAATGGGCCTTGGTCACACAGAAATAAAGTACATTGCACATCAAACTTTGTTTTTATTTTACATAAGTACCATTTGAAAGCACAGCAGTCTTTTTAAAGTCAGCAAATGTTTCAGGGCAAAGGGTCCATTTTAAATTATTCCTAGAATATGGCACTAAGAATGAGTCAAATTGAATAGTCATTGGTTTGCATTATGCTTATTACTTTATGTCCCTTCATATTTAGCCATGGCTCTAAAATAACAAACATTATGAAACAGATGCTGTTTCAGATTTTAATGGAAACACAGAAAATATTTTGGATAATAATTATTTCTGGAAAAGAATATACTAAAAGAGTGCACATTAGGAACACACCCCAGACAGAGCTCCAGGTCACAGTCACAGGGCATCGACTACTGATGTCATGATTTATTGTGGATCTATTGCAGCTGCACTGTACAGTTATTATACAAACAAAAATTGCTGTGAAATTAAGTTCATGCCAAAACCCTGTAAACACTGTAGCTTATTTTGTACACTTGAATCCAAATGCATTTCATAGAAAAGATTCTTGTTTAAACTTGGAAAGAAACATGTCTCTAATCTCAAATATGTTCAAATAATGACTTACAACAATGGATTTTTAGGAGTTTATTTTTGTATTTGCTCTATTTAAAAACTTTATAATAAGAATATGGATCTGGGAGAAACATGACATTTTCAAACCAAACATAAATAAGATTAAGGTCACAAAGTCTTTCTGAAGTCTCACTGATGACGAGACGTAGGAGAATTTCCTGATATATCTGATATAATTTATCTCCAGATAATTCCTCTAGATCCAGATAGTGTTTTGTGTGTAAAGTGAGCGTGTGTTTATTTGATGCCATGCTGAGCCTCTCTGTGTCTTCTCAGATCCACTTTTCTCTGGAAGCCTTTAGAGCACAGATCACAGCCGAACGGCTTAAAGCCTGTGTGTTTACGGCTGTGTGTGATGAGGTTGGAGCTTTGACTGAACGCTTTTCCACACACCTGGCATTTATGGGGCTTTTCACCTGGAATTACAAGAACAAAACATACTCAGATACACAATGAAATGCAAATAATTTAATAAATACATACTCATAGATGCACTCTAAAGATGATTTATCAGTCAAATTGTTTATCTTGATAGAATGCCTGTGTGGTGATGTTTAAAATAGAAGACATGTCATATGTGAAATCAGTGGTCAGTGACCTGGTTTTTAAACTTTAGCGTTCTTCAGACACCCAGAGGTTCTTATATCACAAACATACAGTACCAATCTCATCAACTTGCAGGCAGGACATATGACCTGCATGTGAGCGGTGGAGGAGTGGGAGGAAGCAGTCGTCCAGCGGCATATTCATAGATCTGTGCAAACTGAATTGAGGTGAAGGTGTAGAATTACATCTAAGACCCTGTTAAGGATTTTTTTGTCTCGTAAATAATGTGTACATCTGTAACTCTCAACAGAGAGGTGTTTTTAGGGGTTTAATTAGTGCCAGCGAGGGGACTTTAATCAACATGTCAGTTGATTGCATTAAACGCTCCTATCTTACCATTTCTGTGAGGTCTAATAATAATGTTTGTGTAGTAAAACAATGTTTTTTGGGTTTTTTGGAAAGTATTTACTTACTACAACAAACATCAGAAACTGAGTTGGATTTGATTATCCAATGATAGGGACATTTTAAATGTGGACCTTCCACAAATTCGTTAGTGGAAGTAACTATATAGTCTTACATAAAAGTAGCAGGAAGTAACTATATAGTCTTTGTCTAATAAACATAACTAATATTTTCTCCAAGAAAATAGTTTATTATTGTTTATATAGAATTAATAAGCTCTAATATATGTCAAAAGCAATGGTGCCATATTCAGCATAGGTGTTCATGTTTAACTGGGTACAAGGCATTGAAAATAAATGTTCTATAACTGAACAGTTTTGATTCTGTCCCATAAATTTATAAAAACATGTGACTACCTCATGAAATGCACTTTCCTACTTGAAATATAGTGTAAGACTGTTACAGTGAAACCTGATAAAGAAGTGAAACTCAAATGATCTCTCCCAGGAGAGTATAAAAGCAACACACTTGTTAAGAACCTGTTGATGTGTTTTTAAGACATTTAAACTTTTATATTCATAAGGAAAATCCCAATGAAACTACCCCACAGTTTACTTTACAAGAATCGGGGACTAAGAAGTTGCTAGCCACTTGAGTAACATGTTTGTGACTTTCATATGGACTCTCTCACATTCTACTATAAAAGTCATGTATTTTACACAAGAAAAACTGAAAAACTACTATTCTGGAGTTGGATCCCTGATTAATGGTGACCTCACAGAAAAGAGAATCAATCAATCGATCAATCTACCCAGCACATATCTGGGTCCCACTTGGGTTGAACATCCACATGGCTCTGGTAGGACTGGTACCAGAGCCAGGGCCTATATCAGATAAATGTGGCTAGCCCAGTTACATCTGGAACCCACATGAACTCATGGGTCTACAGTTAACTGATCATGGTCCCATTATTGAAAAGCACTTTGTTCAGTTGGTTTCTGCAGTGGGCGTTAGTGACTAAATATTTCAGAAAATAATAAAAGAGAAGTTAGCAACACTGCTAGTGAGTAATGTTATGTTAATATCTTGTGTAAGCTGGGAGGTGAGGCCACCTCTGACTCAGTTATTAAACCCTGCTGTCTGTGAGTGGCTTGAAATGTATTTGTGTGAATTAACTTTTTCCAGGACAGGTCTAAATAATTATAAAAGAAACTTATTTATATCAATATTTCAATTTGATTGAGTGCAGTTTGCAAATTAGCAAGAGCTGTCATTTTGATTACAGACTACATTTTTTTACACCGTCTTCAGTATTAAGTGATTAAATGTTGGACCAATTAGACTCAATCAAGGACCTGTGTCCTGTGAAATCACAAATACAACTAAATGGCTCTCCATCATTCTGGTTCAAAACAGAAGCTGGCCAGAGCTCTGGCCCAAATTTTACAGTTCACTGCTCTCCATTTTTCCCACTCTACTACCAACACACGATAAACTCACAAAATGTATTTTGGAGTGTGTTATTACCTGTGTGTATAAACGTGTGTTTCTTCATGTCTGATTTCTGGTGGAACCTCTTGCCGCAGTATGGACAGGCGAACGGCCGAGTGTCAGAGTGGATCAGAACATGTGTGGACAGAGTGGACGATCTCTTAAAGCTTTTCCCACAGATTTTGCAGCTGAAAATCCTCTCCTGTTAAAATGAATAAAATACAAGTTTTAGAATAAAAACACATTTATGTTAAACCCTCAGTGATGGCCCTCCATCTTCCTCAGCAAAATGCAAGCTAGTGCAGTCATGTTTTAACGGACATAACTGAATTAGGCTGTTAATGTTCTCCTGCAAGCATGGTGAGTTGTAGACCTTGCTAACTGTTGCAAATGATGAAGACAAAAAAAAAAAACTAAACTCCAAATTGCATACAATAAATACATTCTTATACATTTAATTGACTACAGAAAGAATTGATACCTGTGAGTGGACAGCTCTGTGTTGTTCCAGACTGACTGCATGTCCGAAGGTTTTTCCACATGTTTCACACGCAAAGGGTCTCAAGCCACTGTGAGACCGGCGCACATGAACCTCCAAACCGTGAGGAGTGGAAAACACCTGCACAACAATTTACCACCAACAGTGAAAATCACCTACACCTCTGTCACATTCCTACTGATTAATCATTCATTTCCTTTTTTATATATATCTTTCCACAATCTAGAGATTTAACTTTCAATATGTACTTTTGCAAATGCAGTAAAAATGTATATGGGATGATTGAATCACCAAGCTAATTATTCAGTTATTAATCACCATTCTTATTATTCAATTAATAATCCCCAGGCTCATTATTCAATTATTAATCTCCATTTACTAATCCTGAGGCAAACAATGATAATAAAAACTTGAAACCTTTAACTAATGGCTGATGTAATCATGGCAAGACTATTCATGGATACCGTATAAAAACGGATTAAATATTTCAAGAGCGTTACCTTCATGCACTTGACACATTTGTAAGAGCCATTCAGCTGAAGTCGAGTGTACAGAAGGTCCGGCTGTGGTTCTGACTCAGTGTAATATCCTCCAGTGCGATTGTCCAGTAGGCCTTGGCTCAGGGTATTGTATTTGTGGCAGTATCCACTCCTGGTGACCTGTTCAGTGGACAGAGCCTCGGTTTTCCTCCCTGAGCTGCTGTAAATGTCCACAGGAACCCGGTGAAAAGGCTGAATGAAGTGTCTGAGTTCAGATCTGGCCCAAGCACATGGACGGTAGGACATATCAAAGGGTTGGATGTCATCTGGCGATGATACAGCACATTCTTCCACATCTGTTCAAAGAAGATTGCCTGTGTTACTTCTAATGCTCTACACGTATCTGCTCTCCATTTCCTCTATACACTCTATTACCAAGCCCAATGCAAAGCATCAGCTACGGCAGTATAAAGCCCCCCAGCACTGGGCTGTGGAGTCATAGAAACATGGAGTGGGAAAGTAAATCTTGGTCTTGACTGACAGGACGTAAATATTTGCACCTGGAGAAGCAGCAGGAGACTCAGGGTCCAAAGGTCGATCACACACACTGTCCCCACAGCTGAGAGATCTCCACGACTCGTCGAGGTCTGAGGGTCGGTCACACACACTCCCTCCACAGCTGAGAGGGGATTGCCGAATGCCATTCTCCGCTGTGTGGACAGCGCTGCCCTCAGGAGAACGCCTGCCTCCATCCTCTTCACACTGGGAGACATTCCCAGCTTGGAGTTCTGCAGATATAACCAGGAGCAGGTCATTTGATAGCTTCTTTAGAGATCTCTATGTGTATTTCTTAGGTCTGTTCAGTCTGAGTAAAATCTGGTATCTCCAAAATGGTAAAATCAGAAGGTATATATATATATACTTGCAATTATATGAGCTTACAAAGGAGCTATGTAGTCCTATGAATCAGCATTTAAAAGGATAGTATTAATACAAGACGTGAAAGGCTGGATGTTGCGTAATTTCCTCCTCCTAAACAGCAACAAAACAGAGGTCCTGCTTTTGGGTCCAAAAGTGACAAGAAATAAATTATCAGACTTAATTTTAAATCTAGCTAACTTTCCAGTTAAACCTGGTTCAGCAGCAAAAAATCTTGGTGTCATAATTGACCCGGATTTATCATTTGATCAACACATAGGTAGTATCACTAGGACAGCTTTTTTACATCTTCGCAATATTGCTAAGATTAGAAATGCCTTATCCCTCCAGGACGCAGAAACATTAGTACATGCCTTTATTACTTCAAGGCTTGACTACTGTAACGCACTACTGTCAGGATGCACCAGCAGCAATTTAAGAAAACTTCAACTAGTTCAAAATGCTGCAGCTAGGGTCCTCACTAAAACTAGAAAATTTGAACATATCAGCCCAGTTTTATCATCACTTCATTGGCTGCCTGTTAAATTCCGCATTGACTACAAAATTTTGTTATTAACATATAAAGCCCTACATGGGCTTGCTCCTGAATATCTTCAAGATACAATTTCCTATTATGAGCCCCCACGTTCACTCAGATCACAGAATACTGGATTTTTAAATGTTCCCAGAATTCAGAAGGCCTCAGCTGGGGGAAGAGCCTTTTCTTATAAAGCCCCCCAACTCTGGAATGATCTTCCAGAAAATGTTCGGGACTCAGACACAGTCGCAATCTTCAAATGTAGGCTAAAAACTCATTTGTTTAGTTTATCATTTGGTAGCTAATGCTCCCCCATAGATAAAGGCGGCAGATCCGGGGGGTCCATGGACACAGGGAATTATAGTAAACTGAGATGCTGGTGCTGTCGTCCCGCCGTTTCTCGCGATCACTCAGGTTTGTTGACGGTGGAGCGGAGGGATGCCAGTGTTTCAGGATGCTCCCGTGTCTGTGTGTCCTCCTGGTTCTCTCCTTTTAGTTAATGCTGTCATAGTCAGATCTGCCGGAGTCATTAGCCACACTCTGGAAATTTTCATATTTTCTACTTTACAAACACAAAACAGTTCAAAACTAATTCCATCCCTTTACATCTTTCCGAGTAAACGACTGCCCACCTGTCTGTCTGGACACTGATGGATGACTGTCGAGATCCTCCTCCACGCTTCAGACCAGCTGCCCACGCTCCAGCAACCACCAAGTGCCTTGAAGCTGTCCCTACACTGAAGTTCTCATGGACTACTAACTATCATCACCAGTAGATTGACCAGAGGAGGATGGGTCACCCCTTGTGAGCCTTGGTTCCTCCCAAGGTTTCTTCCTCAGCTGGGGGAGTTTTTCCTTGCCACTGTCGCCCCTGGCTTGCTCACTTGAGGGTTTTACATTTGTCTTTACATTTCATGTCAAATCTTGTCTTACTGGAATTCTGTGAAGCTGCTTTGTGACAACATCAGTTGTGAAAAGCGCTATATAAATAAATTTGATTTGATTTGATTTGAATACAGTACCTGCGCAGGTGTATGTTAGCAGTGTATGGAGTTGGATGCAATCATCCTCCAGGCTGCGAGGCTGGTGGTAACTATGTGCTCGTTTACTCTTCACCAAAAACGACCTTGGCATGGTGGTCACTCCCAGGGTCAAATGTCACAAACCAGAGGCCTTTGAGAGCTGGGTTTATGGTCTGGGGAGATTGAAATAAATCAATAAATCGTTAAAATAATAACAATAAAAAAAAAACGTGGGATGGTAAGAAGCAGAAAATGTAACCAGCTGCTAAGATTCAACTTTGGAGGTGAACGTTCTTTGGACTAAAAGCATGTCTCCTGAAAATAAAGATAGCTGTGATAAAGAATAAGATGTGAATAAAAGGTAGATATCTTTTATACAGTAAATAAACACTGATCCATGGATCCAAGGAAGAACAACGGGTGGACCAGCAAAAGTGTCATTGGTGCCCAATGTTTTTTCATGCGTGTGGAAGTGACAGGGTCAGCATGGGCACTAGGCCTCATACGCAGCAAGCGGTTATGTACTGTGTTCTGAAACATATCACTGGTTTCACTAGTTGTTCTTCCATTGGACCAGTTTTGTTTAGTGCTAACCGCTGCATACTGAGAACACCCCACAAGACCTGCTGTTCTGGAGACACTGGCCAAAACATTATAATCATCACAGTTTGGCAGTAATCAAAGTGGCTCAGATCCTTTCGTTCACCCATTTCTCCAGTTTCTAATATTGACATCAAGAACCGACCTGTTAGTAGTTTCTCACTAAAGTGTATGAGTTAAGGCTGTAGACATTTCATAAAGCATGCAGTTTGAATGTAAAAGGACTGCGTGATTTAATACACCAGCTCCATCGAACCTGAAGCCCTGGGTTTCATTAGTATCCAGACAGATGTGGATCTGGTGAAGGCTGAAATAAAAGTCCCCTGAGCTCACACTGGTTTGTAGTTTCTGTCTAGTAACTTATCCCAGAGAAAGAGTATCGCCTTCACATCAATGATGCAGACACACGTCCAACACTGCACGCAACAGCCTGCGAGCGAAGCTGTCCAGATAATTGTTTCTCATTGTACGCAGGTCAAGAAAAAATATGTGCTTTTAACAGCATTAATACACATCAAAAACCTACATTAAATGAACAATAAATACTAATGATCATAATTATCATAAATGTCGTACTGTACAAAATATTTCTAGTTTTAGAAAATGTGTGACTCCTTATAATCGCACAAGGCCTGGTGTCGCAGCAAAATTCTCCCTATTAGATATACAGTGTCATTTAAAAAAATAAATAAACAAAACATCCTGTTTCAGAGCTGATCACATCCACGGCTGTGGATGTGGATGTTTCCACTGCCACAACAACAACTCAGGAGTGTGGATCTGAAAGGACATGGAGCTGCTCGCAATTACAAAAGTGAAAAGTCACAAAGGAAGAATCAAACTAAGAATCTGTTGGTATTTCTCAGAAGAGTTCATTGACTGTTGGCATTTCTCAAAACAGACGTCAACATCAATGAATAGTTTTACAGAAAATTGACTTCCAGAAAATTCCAATCAACTGTTTGATTTGAAATCAGATACATGAGATGTATAAATAATTTAAAAGCCAGAGATTCAGTTAAATAACATATACATAACTGTGTATAATGTTTATGAGGTTGGCCTAATGAGGTGGTTTTAACCAGACCTCCATAAAATCATTGCCTCCGAGCTCAAGGTCTGACAGAGAGACAGAATGGATTTGAATCAATGTGGGAAAAAGTGGAGGACAGCAGCTGTGAAGTGGGGCTTACACAGTAGCTCAGAAAACACACTGTAAACTCTACATGGTTCAGTTCACAGACTCTAGAATGGACCTGCAATGTTTTGGAATAGTATAAAATACAGTGAGTAGAGATGTTAGCATGATAAAAACACTGTAATTACTAAATCTGTAAAATAATGCACAGCAAGAGTGAAGATTTAAAAGTAAGTCATGAATTACATATAAAAAAAATGCTGTTACATATTGTACACGTGAAAAAATAAACACAGTAATATAAATAATATAATAATATAGCCGCGTTTGGAGTAATATATTCAGTATAAATAATCATTTTAGTATGACATTAAGGTATAAATAAAACAATGTAGTACAAGTACAGATAAACACAGTAGTACTACTTTCAGTATAGATATAAAACACTATAATACTGCATTAACATTTTATACAATACTATTTTATAAATAAAATAACATTTTAGGAGTAATTTCTGAAAGAGTAAAACACAGTAAGAGTAACATCTGAAAGTACAAAACTCTAAGTATTAATTACATGTGAATAAAACATGGTTTACACGTTTACATTTTTACGGAAAGAACACTTTATGAATGATTTCTGAAAGAATAAAACAGTCATTGTGAAGCTGCAAGAATAAAACTCTGCACTACTGAATATTTTATTATTATTACTTTTACTAATAGTAAAAGTAATAGCAGCCAATAAACACCTTTTACTGAAGCTGGAGACTTTGCCGAAGAGCTGCTTTTAAAGACATCTGTCTAAATGCAACAAAGTATAAGAATCCTTCAAAGCCTTGAATTCTACCTGTTTCATGCCAAAATATTTGACCTCTCTTTGACATTCAAATACATCGCTTGTAAAAGGCAGACACAAGAATTACAAACTACAGACCCAGTGTCAGTGATCTCTCTCTCACTCTCTCTGTCAAACGACATCACAAACTTCAGATCAAACAAAAACAGTAAATAAATAAGTGGATCAAATCCCAAAGTAGTGGAAGAAGCCACTGTTAACACAGAAGTTTAATCACATAAGAAAAGTTTTATGAAGTATAGTGTACAGACCTGTTGCTCTCTCTCTCTCTGTGCTCTGCCTCAGTGCCGCTCACTCTGAAAGTGTAACAGCAGTGAAGCCGCTCTCTTTAAATAACAGCGTCCACTTCCTGCAGGTGAACAGCAGCCCCCCTCAGAGTGGAGCAGGACAAACCAGGACATCACACAGGTAAACCCTGACCTAGAGCACCCAGCGGATCATTAACAGTATAAAAATATGACTTTCATACTCTAACGTAAAGAAAATATTTTCATAAACTTAGTCTTTGGTCCGAGAACATGTGTGGACCATATTCCAGAGACATTGTCTTTAAAAGGGCAATCATTCATTTTCACCAATGAAAAAAGCACATAAAATGAATGAAAACTATTACTGATTAATGACCTTACAATTTTCTATAAAGTGCAGCTCACCAGAAATAAAGAACCAAACTGCTTTATTATTATTATTATTATTATTATTATTTTGTCAGTCAATAAACCAGTTTATGCTCCTAACAGTGGGTACCCCACATGGGGCAGCCATATTAAAAGACAAAACAAAACAACTGTACAGCATCTCTAATATGTCCAGGTCACTAGGTGTCAGTATTATGGCAGTTTCACAATGTGAATCAAAAGGAGAAAATGATCGCTAACATTAATTCAGCTTTGTTCTTGTTTAATTTTTTAAAAATATATTTATAATTAATCATATATTCTCAACACAGTGAAATAAATCTTAATATCTGTCAAAAAACATGATGATACACTTTTGTTATTATTCTGATACTATACACTATTTATTTGAAGGCCCCACACCCCACCCACCCCATGTAAATGCAGTGTTTCACTTTGTTAGCGTGTGGTTAAGTGTTGTTAGATACATATGGTGTATAGTCTTTGTTAGCATGTGTGTTTATTTTTGTTTATTCCTTGTTTAGTGTGTGTGTTGGTGTTTAGCCTTGTTTCTGCGCATGTTTGTGTGTGTGAGCGAGGGGGGGGGGGGTGTTTAGTGTTTTTGGCTTGTATGTTGTGTTTTGTTAGCATGTTGTTAGCATGTGTGTACATTTAAGCCACTTTAAAAGCATTTAGCTTGAAAATAAGTCTACTCACCCTGAACATAGAGCTACAAGCTTAATTGGTGATTAATTGATGATTTGAGGGGATCTCAAAGATTTACTGTAACATTTCGTATGGTATAAATATTATATATAACATTATATAGATATAAATTTTTTATAGTTTATATGACGACAATAACATGCTACAAAACAATGGAATGTGATTTTACTCCTATATAAGTCATATAGAGTCATAATCCTAAAAAATATGGTGTTGTTTTAAAATCTGATCTTGATTCTCTGAAATAAAAAGTGGCATAGATATCCATGTCCTCTTGAATGTTTATAGATTTCAAGACTTATTCTGATCTAAATCAGATCAGGATTTTCGCCTATGTGAGCACATGTGATTATATATAATTATTCTTCCAGAAATAAACACAGCAGCACACTGACGACACAAAGAGTTATGTTTAGCCCACTCCTTACTGCTTTAAACCTAGTTTTGAGTTATCAGAATCTAATTTGGTGACAGGGATGCTGTAGGTGTGTATAAAGCTCCAGATTTAGACATAGACTACTGCAGTAAATATGTCGTAAAGGCACGCCTTGTGTGGGATGACCACACCGAGACTGTGTCAGGTTTGCAAATTGCCTCAGATTCAGGGTTAGATAAAGATCAACTCCAATTTTATGGCCTATGAAGTCTTCATGGTTTATGGCCGTCTACTTAAAATCCTATTCAGCCATACACCATAGGGTCAAAAGTTTGTGGACACCTGTTAGTGCCACTTTTGTCTTGAAATGAAGTATTTTAAATAGGCAGTTTTAACCATTTCCTGTAGTATCAGATTTTATTCTTAAAAAATAAATAAATAAATAAATAACCTGTTGCTGTTAGGATCTGATGGCATTATTATTTTTATTATTTATTTCGCAACAATATGAGGTTTAACACCCCTCTGTCTGATGCCTGACATTGGGCATTGTGTCGTAAGGCTCATGTGCAGCTGCTCCAGAGCAACACATTTCCTGCAATGACGGAGTTTCCACAATGGGTGCACCATAACGTAGCTGAATATACTCATCACAAGGCAAGTCCACAAACCTTTGAACATACAGCATAGCATTAATACCAATAGATATATTACATGCTTTTATTTCATGACCAGTTTCATATTTACAACTTCACAACAGCACCACTATACATTTAGACAAGTTTGTTCAATGCGCAAAATAATTTTCAAAAATATACCATGTTTCTGAGCTGAAGGAGCGCAAATTGTTCATTTCTTGATCAGGAACGTAAAGTACACACTTCCTCAAAAAAATAATAATAATAACAAAACAAAACCAAAAACATCTGCATGTGCTGTCAATATGAAAATAATTTCTTTCTCTTATTTATTTTCATAATGACATCACAGATGTAGGAACTGAATCATTCTGATATCAGCTTCAATCCAGTGAGAACCTTTGGAGTGTTAATTTCTTCTAACGATACACTTCACCTAGAAATACAGTTTTAAACATCTCAGAAAGACAAAAGCCTGGGTTTGCACTGGTGTAGATGAGAGATATAGGCCATATTTTATTTTATTAATCCTATCTACAGATACAGATAACAGATTAATTCATAGTAGTAACAAAAATCTTTTGGAATAATTACATTATCACTTTAATTAATTAATTACTGAATATTAAATACATTTTAAATACATTTTAAGTGCAGCATAATTAAAAGTAGGTACTGCAAAATATATGCTAGTTCTCAAGCAGTTTATAATAGTTACTTAATTATTTATATTATCTAAATAATTTATTGTAATTCCTGAATTAATATGTGATCATTTATAGTTATAAATCAATACGTTTTAAGGTTTTTAAGTGAAAAATAAGTGCTAGGTAAGGAGTTAAATAGTGCAAGCATAAGGCATGATATGATGAGAAGTGTCCACTGAGTCCACACCAACAGACTAATGAAGAGTCTTAGAGCCTGTGTGTCTCACACAGGTGCTGTATACTCGGTAAATGCTGTATATTCAGTGTTAAGATGGACGCATCTCTGGGCCGGATGGTCAGTTCTGTTCGTAGGCCAGTTCTTCGCCCCTGGTCTGGACGGATGGAGACAGTTGAGCTCGCCCACTCTCCACTGTCTTTACTCTACAGTCTGGTGTCTTCCTTCTGCCTGGAAATCCTCCCAATCTGTACGAGACAACACCCACCCAGGAGTTACAGTAACCAGAGAGAAAGAAAGAGAGAGAGAGAAAGAGAGAGAGAGAGACACAAACAAAACATTTCCTTAACATCTCCACAGATGAAGACACAGGAGACAGTCATTTTCCCCACAAAATGTAGCAAACGTTCATAAGATCAATCAAATTATTTTTATATTTTCTCTACAAATTGCAGTTAACATGAGATGAAGAATCTAAATGATTTACTGTCCCTGAAAGAAGCGGTTTATACTTTACAGTGAGAGTCCACATTTAAAATAGGTATAGTACAGAACCTCTGACACATCCAGGCCACTAGGTGTCAGCTTAATGGCTTTTTTATAAACAAATTTTGTGAATTATTTTGTAATAAATAGAAAAATAACATCAAGGAATGGGACCTAGTTGTGTACTACACACCAATATTTTAAGGTGAATACAGTATATTTTAATAGTAATGGTTTGGCAGGTTAGTATATAATAATAATGTACTGCTACATTTTGTACTAACATAAAGTGATGAAGCCGTGCTATGCTAATATAGTTTGTGGCAAGCCACCGTCACTAACATATGTTGTTTTCTGTTTGATTTTCCCCAAAACTAGAAGGGAAATGACTAAATAACACTTTTACTGTAACTTTAGTTTTGCCCACAAGCTGACTTGTGCACTTTAAGAACTCGCCTCACCGAGCTCTCTCCCTCTCTCTTCATCTCTCAGTCTCACCCACCCACACAGTTCTGCAAATGCACACTCCAAATCAGGCAGGTGATGCGGATTGTGTAGTGACAATCTGCTCTTCTCTTTTCATTTCGCAATGCGAAAATGGACTAGTGTGCATCCACATTGTACTCAGAAAACTGCATGGTTATAAGTATGCACGGTGGATATGTAAGTACACTCAACTTTGTCACATCAAACAACACTACATTTTGCATACTCCAAAACTAGTTAGTTTTAGTATTACGTACATGACTGGGACGCACCCAAGGTTATGTTCCCATGCTAAAAGTCTTACACAGAGGTACACTTTACTTTACACGAGGTCAACTCAAACTCTCACAGTAAACAGCCACACTGTGAAAGCTTGTACGCCTCATTCTCTCCATTTCTGGATGTAGTTACATGTGTGTTGAATGTAGATGTGACAAACAAAAAGTCCTCAGTCAGAACAGGAAAACCAAAGCCTCTCTGAACTGATGCTATCACTGCACTGAGAGGTCAACATGTGAGGAGCTAGTGAAATGAGGTCTAAGCTTTTTCTCTCTCACTCTGTCTCTCTAGTTCTAGGCTTGATGCAAACCCCTCGACTCTTTAGAGAAAACGTGATTGAAATAGCTGCAGGACTGCCGTGATAAGACTCCGTGGTCATGTTTTGTCTTCTTTTTGGTTTGTGTGGACTATACTTGGAGGTATAGATCAGTGCAGTGGAAAATAAACTCATGTCACGCTGAGATATTTCAACAGCTAGGTCTTAAGTTCTTCGACCTGAAGGCCTGAGGGCCGAGGACTGAAGCTGGGGCTAAAAACACACAACCTTTCTTCCACATTTCAACACCACACACATGTGAATTAGAGGCCACATCATAGAATGCCTACCAAACTTAGACACTCAGCAAGCCCTCAGGAAGTGGGGAGTATTTTAGAGTCTGCGCAAAGCTGTGGTGAACTGCTTTAGCGAGTGAAGTATGCAAAACTAATAAATTCATTCATTTATTTATAATTACATTCTCATTCAAGTTGAATCAGATAAAACAAAGCCATGAATATAAAATTAGCATGAAAAATAAAATGACACTGGGCCAGCACAAGTACAAGTACAACACACATCTCCAGAATTAGGCTAAGAACACTGTTTTAGCTAATAGCCAGAAATCAAATTCCCTAATCAAATTCCAGCAGAACATGTCTACCTACAAAACCAGAAGCTGATGCAAAGCCAGATTCTGAAAATTACAAGAACCATGGACAACTCGCCTGAGCTGATTTAAAACGAGAGAGACAGAAAAAGCCAGAAAACCGCCATACCCATTTTATCATCTGGTAGGTCCCCCTCGACCACAGAAACCACACAGAACTGAGACTGAGGAACTGCATTTACATTTTACATCTCACACCTCACCAATGCTCACATGAGCACATGCTAACAGTCAGAGGCAAAGGGAAAGAGCACACAACTCCACGTGAATATGATTCAGAACCTTATAAGAGAAACCTCTGTTCTTTGTGATGTGGCCTGTTTTAATCTGTTTTAACTGTGACCAAATATATTATATATATAACATCTCATTTAGCAACAGATAAGATAAAAAAAATGCATTACATTAGAATACCAACATTTCTGCATATTTCAGAGGGTTCTTATGTAAGGGGTTGATTGCAAAGACTTTACAGTGATGGTGAATGAAACCAGGTATCTCTATGTCTACAACACATCCAGCTTTTTATTTCAGTACAAGGAGTGAAGTCCCCAGTCTAAAGAGCTGCGGGTAACTTTGAAAAAATAACTTAATGCCATATACAGGAATGCTCTGAAAATACCTTGGCAGAATAAATTCGTTGCAGGCCGCAAATTCTCAGATATCAATAAACAGGTTTATAATCATTGCATGATCTCTGGAATTGCAGAGCTGCTTTGCGATATCGATTTCTAAAAAAAACATCACACCAATACATTTGATTGAATGCTTATATCAGGGGTCTTCAAACTACGGCCCAATGCTTTAATTTGTTGTCTGGCCAAGGACGTAGAATTGGACAGTATGAACATGTCTCTATAGCAATCCAGCGACTACTGGATTGTCCCTAGCAATTATTTTGGATGAAGTCAAATACAAAGGTACGTCAGCGTCTAGTCAGTGTTTTTGGTATAAACCGTTAAGGTCTTGTCCTCTACTTTATGTCCCGCCTCCCAAACCCGGGCCATTTCTGAGTGTCTGTGGTTGTAGGGAGGCAAAGTGCTGTAAACACGCTTCTGCCCGAGACGCCTTTCACGACGGTGCCAACAGCTATGATGATGTTTTAGGGGCACTTCAATTCAGCTTTTTTGGAAATTCAATATCTGGGCTTTTGCGGCATCCGGTACTGACTTTAAATGTTCGAAAAATTATGACTATACTCTCATAATAAAAATGACTTTAACTTCAAAATATTTATGATTTTATGGCATGGTATATAGCTTTTTTTTCTACACGTTTTATTCTCTGGCTGTCGTCCGGCTCCGCCAAAAGACTCTGGCTTAAATGACACATGCAATAACTGAGAGTCTTCAGACATGTGGTTCCATTCACCTCCAGTGTGAATAATTCTGAGCTGCCACATTTCTCTGGAAGAGAATTTCAATATTTTCAATCAGAATACTCTGAATGACTTTGTTTACATCTTGCTTAGGAAAAAACAGAGGAATTCCCCTTTAAAAATGCAAGTTTATTAGTCTATGAATAATAAGACTTCTCATTTAGAAACTAGTATGAATTATTCTGAAACAAAGCTGTAAGTAATGTAAGTATGTTTATAGTTACAAGAGTGAGGAAATGAAGTGTGGATCCACAAAGGGACTGTTGGTATCTAAGAGACTGAGAATATATGTAAATAGAATATAGAGTAGCTTCATGTGAATGAAATATAGAAAAGATATGTATTAAGGAACAGTGTGAAGAGCTTATATTAAATACATTGTGATGTTTACTGCTCAGAGAAGAGACTTTTCACTGCACAAAGGCCCTGCTGTTTTGTAAGAATTAGTCTGCAGGTCACTTCCCCAGTCACTTCAACTTTGCTTCACTTTCACAGGACGAGGTGCCTGCAAAATGTCCAGCCTCAAGGCCAGGTTGAGCTAAAACTGCATCATGGCTGTTAACACTTAGCTTTCCGTTCCTGCCACTGTGACTAATCTTTGTCCAAATTTTGAATGTGTTTATTATTTTTGAGAGATATATCAATAAATACATAAACACATTGGTGGAACTACTTATACACAGTGATAGGAAACACAGTAGCACACAGGAAGCTCCACCTGAATATCCTTTGCCATTACCAGGCACACACACTACAACTACACTGGGATCGGTTTTAATTAGATAAAAGAAACGTGAATGCATTGCATGAAGATATTAGGTTTTTAGGTTTGTTAAGTTAGAATGACCTGACATGGAAGTTCCCAAATGCTGGGGAATGTGGGTTTGATCGTGCTGAATAAGCACACCCATAAACATGGACATAATTACAAACAAAATTTTAAAAAAGCGATGCTACTATGGTTTTATTGTTGTTGTTTTGTTTGTTTGTTGTTTTAAAGATATGCTTTGGCCATCTATAAAAAGAATAGCATGCTCTATACGTGTGCACTAAGTTATCTGTACAGATATGTAGTAAAACACTATTAAATGTATTGTTTATTAAATTTTAACTCTTTAATTACCCATGGGGGCAGCTATGGCCTATTTGCTAGGGAAGTGGGCTTGGTACAGGAAGGTCACTTGTTTGATCACCACTAGCAGGCACATCCATGGCTGAAGTGCCCTTGAGCAAGACCACTAACCCCCAAAATGCTCCCTGGGCCCAGAGGATGGTCCCCACTGCTCTGGGTGTGTGTGTTTGTTCACTGCCCCTAATCACTAGTATGTAAGATGGTGTTCACTGCGACAGATGCGTTAAATGTAGAGGTCACATTTTGTTGTGCTGTGGTACAATAACCATTGAGCTTGAATTCAATGTCAATTAACTTCTATACATTGTTACATCTAGAAATTAGTGTTTTAATTCCCTGAAAAAAAGTTTGGTCTCTAGTGTAAACACACACACACTTTAGTCAGAGTGGTTTAGTTTTTAAATGTTTCTATTTATTCCCCCTAAGAAAGTGTCACTTCCTAAAACCATTTTAAAAAATTACATGCAGAATTAATATATATATAAGTTTTAAAAAGGCGATTAGTTGCACAATGCTAATATTCTTCTGCCTATCAACATCATTGTTTACATTTTATATTCCCCACGCTATTTACTATATAACTACTTTTAAATCTTTGCATGCAAGTTGCCAACAAGAATAAATCGACAGTACAACTGGAAGAAAACTGAATTTCTGAGCGTGGGACTCGCACTTTGAAAGTGACAACAGCCGTTACACCATAAAACCCTAAGCGATGGCAGCAGAGGTCATTACCTTAACTGACCAACACCAGTGCTGAGAGGAGATAGGGCACAGGGGGAAACCCAGGCGATGATTTACAGCACTAAATCAAAAACCACAAGACCACACCCACTCTTTTCATCAGCACGGTCCTAAACATACCCCAATAAATCAATGGTGGAGGGAATGAAGGCCCCCTTGAGCTAAATTATTATATATTTACAAAACACCCTGTAAGGTCATGTAAGAATATAAATAACTGTCTAACTTCAGGAGATTAAGATAAATGAGATTCAGAGTCCTTGGGTAAGATTTCTAATGCCACATTCACACACACACTGTATGTCCACATGTTTGTAGACACTCTTTACACTAAATGAAATCAGATATTTATGGTGCCCCAATTGTCAACAAAGTTGTCCAGTTGCGCAGTGTTAGTTTTATCTCTATATAAAAGCACGGTCAAATCTGTACATGAACCCAAGGTCACCATGCTCAATGTGAATTGTGGGGTACTGAAATATGAAAAAGACTGTGCTGTAAGGGGCTACATAGTCTTGATTAATCCTCTTTAAATTCAGAAATACATTGGCAGAGCTGGTTTACCTCGTGATGAATGTAACATCATCATGAGAATAAAAATAATTTTAAATACTTAAATTATATCTCTGTCACAGAAGTATAACAGTGGACAGTGTTGTTGAATATCACAGGATCCCATTTGCTGTGATAAATCACATGAGACAAAAAAAACAGGCTAAAAGGCTATAATAGAGACAACACAATCAACAGCTCTGAGGTGTGGGGGCAGGGTGTCAAGGAGGAGGGACAGAGCCTTCCCTATATCAGTAAAATCAGCCGTGCTCATCGAGACCACACCAACAAGGGCTTCTCGCTGTAAATCTAACGAACGTCCGAGAATTGCAAATCACACGGACGCAGACTTGTTGAGACTTTCCTGACCATTGTGTGGCTATCGGAGATAATGCTCTGTAGCTTTTCTCTTTTTTCTGTTTTCTGACCATGTCTATTTGCATGAGCCTTCTGAGATGAGTAACATCTTTCTGCAATGAGGGTCTGCCAGGAACATTCCCTGGTAACATTAGTGTTTTGTTCTGGTAATAATAGGCCTTATTGGCCAAACATTATTTTGACAGCTCCTCACAGATGAGTTACAGATATGTAAATTACTAACACATTTTTGGTTTTGGTGATAGTAGGCTTTAGGTTTAGTATCAGGGTGTAGGTTTATTGCTGAAGATAAAGTTAAGGTTAGCTTCAGTGTTTGTGTTAAATGTAATACATTCTTTAATACTGAACTTTTCATCTATTCATTCATCTTTTGTAAGTGCTTCATTCTGTTCAGGGTCGGAGTTCCGGAGCCGACCCGGAATCATTGGGTGGAATGCTGGAACTTCACCGGACATCACACAAACGCACACACCCCCACCCAGTCACTCTCACACTCACATCTGCCAACAATCTCTCACACTCACCCTGTCACTTATACACTCACATCTGTAGATAATTTCACACACTCTCCCACTCAGACACACTTTTATTTATTTATTTATTATTATAATTATTATTTTTACACATTCACTCTGCACGCACAGTTGTGGACAATATCAGGCAATACACCTACCAACATGAGTGTTTGGACTTTAGGAGTAAACCCTCACAGACACAGGGAAAACATACTACTCTCTCCTCACAAATAGTGGCCCAAAGTGAAACCCAGTGGAACCCAGGAGCTGTTTGGCAGCAACATCACCTGCAGCGCCACGTGTCACCCCCAACACTGAACATAAATTAATAAATTTTTATCTGAAGCACATTTATAACATAGTCAAAACATCTGCAGAGGACTAGTTAAATAAATGTTAAATACTTATTCATGACCTCAGGGTGATGGGACAAAGCAATGCAAATCATAAATGTAAAAATAGTGTTCAATTTTAGCTTTGTTTTCATATGTTTCATAATTTGGACCATCCAATTAAATACTGACACTGAGCGCAAAAAAAAAATTTAAAAAATTACCATGAATGCCACCCATCAGCTATAGTTTATCATTGCTCGGAATGCGCTTGAACCACTGCATTATTATCATTTTAAACTATAGAGACCCAACATTACAGGACAACTCAACACACTTGGTGGAAGATCCTGATAAACTGATGATGTGTGTCAAAGCCCAAGAGACTTTAAGCAAAAGGTAAAAGTTGACTAACGGATGTAAAGGTTTCTCGCAGATTTTTAGGAGATTTAGCAGAGGGAATCTCAAAGCAAAATCTTTGGTGTGATCAAGAACGTGTAGCAGTGTCACGCACCAGCGATGTGTGTGAAACATGTGGTCAACAAGTCTAAATTTATATGTTGACACTTGCCATGTTCAAACAATCTTTGCAGCTACAGCAGTCTTGGTTGGTTCCTAGACTGCATTTGCTGTCTTATAATAATTATTATTGAACATTAAAAAATGCTTAATTATAAATGTGTGCCAAAATTTATTTGTGTCACAACACATTTGTATTGGTTTCCCCATTTGTTTTATTTCAAATCTATTACACCATACCAAAAGTTTAAGTGCACCTCTTCATCCAGAAGTTCTTCTAAATCAAAGAGCATTTTAAAGGGACACTTGTCACTGAACAAGCTGGCCTTAGGTTTATAAGTAGCTGCTACACATACTGGTAGCAACTGCTGGATCACATACCCGAGCCTGTAACTGAGCAATCTGATGTTGGAGCTTTCTGACCACAGCCGTGTCTTCTTCTTTTTCATCTTTGGAATTCAGCTGAAGAAAAAAAAATACAGAAGGGCTTAAGCATAGAATGCTATCATAGCTAACACAGATAAGAAAACATTAAAGCCAATAGGAACCAGTTTGCATAGCACAGGCAAAGGAACTCTAGGTATGTTTTGGTATTTTTGCTCCTGGGCTCCCCCTACGGTGGCAGAGGGTAACTCACTTTTACAGCACTGTCCTGAAATCAAGGGGGTTTGTGAGGTTTGTTTCCTTTTCTCCTCCAAAAGTTTGTTTATGCTGCATAGAACAGGTGGTTATGTTTAAAACAGCTTTGGTACAGAGTGTCAAAATCCAAGGCACTAAGCAGGTAACTGTGCTCTAGTCACTATGTAGTACACTATTTTGAAAATGAATTGCTCTATAACAATCCCACAAGGCACTGTATCTTAGTGGATCCGGATTACCCACAATGCATTGGTATTCCCTAACAAAGGTAGTATGATTCTTCAATTATTATTATTTAAAAATAAATTGAACCTACAAGCTTAGGAGTAAAGGTGAATGTATTAGAAACAGTTCTCATTATATATGGCACACAAACACAGCTTCATGTTATAGCTACTTTCAAAACAAAGGAGAATTATAGGAATTAGCAACCGCTAAGAGCTAGCAGTTAGCATGTCACATATCTCTTTTCACTGGACACTGGTTTTCATTAATTTCTAGCAACATTAGCCTTCCCTTCCCCTATTCCAATGATTGTTTCTTGTTGCATGTGATTAAAATGTTCATGCTCAGAGTTCATAGTCAGAAAGCTTGTGGTTAATATCAGTTATATCAGAGTCGATCACAATCACACACTGAAATACTGTAGTTTCAGTATCCACTGTAAAGTTGTGACTAAACATTATGAAAGCTCATCTGTTCCATGTTCATTATTTTTGTGTCATTCTGATCATCTTCAAAATAAGCAAACAATACTTTCTGATGTTTCATAAATGATCATGAATCATATCGTACATTTGTCTTGCGTTTTTCATGTGTGTGTGTTTTACAGTGTGTACCAAAACAGCCATACAATGTCCTACATGAACATTTCCCTTTTCTAAATCTCTCTTTATACATTAAATAGGATTAAACAGGATTCAGTTAATTTAACCATACTTATATACCATAGGCTTTCCTTTCAAAAAGTAATAATTATATGAGCCCTTTAAGAACACCTGCGTAATGTTTTTTAGCAGCAAAGAATACATTAAAATAAACCACAGCTTGATATAACTTCTAAAATGATGCCTTATCTCAAATATGATGATAAAAAGGTTGCTACCATCTAAACATGTACAAAGATGTTTTTGTTTACAGAACTGCTTCATCATGCTATCTTCCACACCTCCTCCAGGGAGTTAACGGCAGTGTTCATGCAGTTTTCTTGCGAAATCACTTCTGTAGAGATGAGTTCCGGACGCTGTGCTGAAAGTGTGAACTCCGACAGCATCACCAGCAAAGTGAGAAAGATGCTATCTGCTGCACACATTCAGAAAAAAAGCAGAAGATACCAGTTCCTTACAGCCTTTTTTTTTAATGATGGACAGATAGACATCCTTTTAACTAAGTCATTGTACGATGCAGAAATGTATTATTAACCAATGCACACTATTTCTCAACTCCAGACCCAGTGCATTTCATGGTAGTTCAGTAAAAGTTGGGAGAAATTTGGAGCTGCTTTAGCTTGATTCTGAAGATGTGTCAGAGTTATGTATAAAGTATTATCACTTCATATACATAGTGGAATGCGTTGAGAACAAAACATAAAAATGATCAATGTAAATCTAAATTATCCCATGGAGGTCTGGATTTGAAATCATACTCAAAATAAAAGTGGAATCAAATTACAGGCTGATCCAACCTCAGTGGAAATTCCTCCAGACAAGTTAAAATGAGGCTTAGTAGTGTGTGTGACCTCCACGTGCCTGTATGACCTCCCAATGCTTGGACATGCTCCTGATGAGGCAGCAGATGTTCTCCTGAGGTATCTCCTCCCAGACCTAGATTAAAGCATCAGTCAACTCCTGGACAGTCTGAGGTACAACATGGAGTTGGTGGATGGAAAGAGACATGATGTCCCAGATGTGCTCGATTGGATTCAGGTCTGGGGAAGGGGCAGGCCCGTCCATAGCATTCCATGTCATGCATCAGAAGGAACCCAGGGCCCATTGCACCAGCATATGGTCTCATAATTGGTCTGAGGATCTCATCCCAGTACCTAACGGCAGTCAGGGTACCTCTGGATTGAAAGAAATGCCTGCCCACACCATTACTGACTCACTGCCAAACCGGTCATTCTGGAGGATGTTGCAGGCAGCAGAACGTTCTCCACGGCGTCTTCAGACTCTGTCACGTGCTCAGTGTGAACCTGCTCTCATCCGTGAAGAGCACAGGGCGCCATTGGCAAATCTTTCAATCTTGGTGTTCTCTGGCAAATGCCAGTTGCCCTGCACAGTGTTGGGCTGTAAGTACAAGCTCCACTTGTGGACGTAGGGCCCTCATACCACCCTCATGGAGTCTGTTTCTGACAGTTTGCGCAGAAACATGGATATTAGTGGCCTGCTGAAGGTCATTTTGCAGGGTTCTGGTACTGCTCCTCCTGTTCTTCCTTGCACAAAGGAGGAGGTAGTGGTCCTGCTGCTGGGTTGTTGCCCTCGTACGGCCCCTCTACGTCTCCTGGTGTACTGGCCTGTCTCCTGGTATCTCCTCCATGCTCTGTACACTGTGCTGACTGACGCAGCAAACCTTCTGGCCACAGCTCGCATTGATGAGCCATCCTGGATCTACCTGAGCAATGTGGTTTGTAGACATCGCCTCATGAAAGCACTAACAGAATGCACAATGACCAAAACATCAGCCAGAAAGGATGAAAAACAGAGAAATTGTCTGTGGTCACCACCTGCAGAACCACTCCTCTATAGGGGTCGTCTTGCTAGTTGCATCTCATTTCTACCTGCTGCCATTTGCACAACAGTAGGTGAAATTGATTCACAATCAGTGTTGCTTCCTAACTGGACAGATTTCACAGAAGTGTGATTGATTTGGAGTTACATTGTGTTGTTTAAGCGTTTCCTTTATTTTTTTTTTTGAGCAGTATATACATAGTGACCAGGAGATTTTGGTGTGTGGGTTTCCTCTGGGTGGATTGACAACTCAAAGTAGTTGTGAGTGTGTAAGCGAATGTATGTGTTGCCCTGTGAAGGACTGGCGCCCCCTCCAGGGTGTGTTCCTGCCTTGCACCCAGTGATTCTGGGTAGACTCTGGATCCACCGCAACCCTGAACTGGATAAGCGGTTACAGACACTGACTCACCACACACGCAGACAGAGAGGAGCTGGTCATAAATCAGCTTTTTCATGATTCTAATTTTAAGTTAATCCATTCAAAATGTGAAACTTGTACATTATAGACATTCATTACACACAGACTGATATTTTTCAAGTTTTTATTTCTTTTAACTTGATGATTATAACTGACAACTAATGAAAACCCCAAATTTAGTATCTCAGAAAATTGGAATATTGCTTAAGACCAATTAAAAAAAAAGTTTTAGAAATCTTGGCCAACTGAAAATTATTAACATGAAAGGTATGAGAGTGTACAGCACTCAATACATAGTTGGGGCTCCTTTTGCATTAATTACTGCAGCTATATGTCATTGCATGGAGTTGATCAGTCTGTGGCACTTCTCAGGTGTTATGAGAGCCCACGTTATTCTTATAGTGGCCTTCAGCTCTTCTGCATTGCTGGGTCTGGGGTATTGCATCTTCCTCTTCACAATACCTCACAGATTTTCTATGGGGTTACGGTGAGATGAGTTTGCTGGCCAATTAAGAACAGGGACACCATGGTCCTTAAACAAGGTACTGGTAGCTTTGTCACTGTGTGCAGGTGCCAACTCCTGTTGGAAAATGAAATCTGCATCTCCATAATGTTGGTCAGCAGCAGGAAGCATGAAGTGCTCTAAAATGTCCTGGTAGACGGCTGTGTCGACTTTGGACCTCAGAAAAACAGCGAACCAACACCAGTAGATGACATGGCACCCCAAACCATCACTGACTGTGGAAACTTTACACTGGACCTCAAGCAACAATGGATTCTGTGCTTCTCCTCTCTTCCTCCAGACTCTAGGACCTTCATTTCCAAAGGAAATGCAAAATTAACTTTCATTAGAGAACATAACTTTGGACCACTCAGCAGCAGTCCTTTTTGTCTTCAGACCAGGCGAGATGCTTCTGACGCCGTCTCTTCTTCAAGAGTGGCTTGACACAAGGAATGCGATGGCTGAAACCCATGTCTTGCATATGTCTGTGTGTGGGGGTTCTTGAAGCACCGCCTCCAGCATTTGTGAATCTCCCCCACATTTTTGAATGGGTTTTGTTTCACAATCCTCTCCAGAGTGCGGTTAGCCCTATTGCTTGTAAACTTATTTCAACCACATTTTTTCCTTCCCTTCACCTCTCCATAATGTGCTTGGACACAGCTCTGTGAACAGCCAGCCTCTTTAGCAATGACTTTTGTGTCTTGCCCTGCTTGTGTAAGGTGTTAATGGTCGTCTTTTGGACAACTGTCAAGTCAGCAGTCTTCCCCATGATTGTGTAACATACAGAATGAGACTGAAAGACCATTTAAAGGCCTTTGCAGATGTTGAGTTAATTCGATGATAAGAGTGTGGCTCCAGGTGTCTTCAATATTGAACCTTTTCACAATATTCAAATTTTCTGAGATACTGAATAAACACTTGAAATATACCAGTCTGTGTGTAATGAATGAGTGTAAGATACAAGTTTCACTTATGGAATGGAATTACTGAAATAAAACAACTTTTTCATGATATTCTAATTTTCTGAGATTTATTTATTTCATAATATATACTTTTTCCCCTCAACCTAAAAGCATAAAAGCTAAATACAAATTCTGAGAACAGCTCTCATTCATTAAGGAAACTTGCTTTCAGTTTTTAAACAAATCTGCCAGAATAATTTTTTTCTACAGCCTCGTTGGCTGCGTTTCCTGCGTCCACTCACAATCCAACTAAATAATGTAATTAATAACCAAAAATCAGTGAGTTTATTGCTATCCATATGTTCATTTTTACAAATTATGCGCACCTGCATCAGCAAAGATTCCTGCATTTTTTACTTGCTATAAAATAAGCTGCAGAGATAACCCCAGGTTACATTATCCCAGGTTTGAGACAGGGGAAGTGAACTATTGGAATCTGTGAAGTGGTTTAATAGACTGTTCTCTCATCCATAAGCAGATTTCCCAGAGCTCCGTAGGTATATCTGTAACTCAGAAACTCAGAGACAGTGCTAGTTACAACCCAGATTTAACATTTAAAAGGCTGAAATGACTAAGTAGCATTCATACGGATGGCACAGAAACACAGATTATTCTGAACTATGTGATAAAGCTCGGGTGTGTCTCCAGCTGGGTGATGGTAATGCTTCACTGCAAATAGTTTCAGTGTACAGCCCTTCAAATAAACATAAACACACATACACAGTGGAGCTTTAAACAAAGCATACCATAACTACTAATATTTTTAACCCAACCATAACCCTAGCCATAATCCTTAGCCTAATCCTAATCTTAATCAGATTTTATGATTTACGTTCTGAAAACCAGCATCTGGTCCCCAAACAAAAGGGAAGTACCCACAATGCGAGTCTGTAAACAGGTTTTGTTTTGTAACAGGTTATGAGTCTGTAAACATGATATATACGTCACACACACACAGACCTGAAGTGATAGCAAAAACATAATACTTTCAAAACTGATTTCAAAGTTGATCAGCCAAGAAATGTTTAATATATTTAGCTTTAACTTGGAGCTACAAGAATAATTCAGATACATATGTGTTTTCTACTAAATTTCCTTCCAGATCAATGCAGTGTTATCTTATCTCATTTTATTTATTTATTTTGCCCACCACCATCACCCCTTTTCAGTGGACTACTTTATTTTTATTGTACAGACAGATTGGGAATACTCAACACTGACAACTCTTTAAAATAATAATAATAACAACAAAATTAATAACTGCAATGTATTTTTGCACCGCTTACTCTGCATTGTCTGGTTAATGCTAAACTGCATTTTGTTGTACAGTACTGGCGCTAAGTGCAATGACAAGAATTATGTCTCTCCGTCTGTATATATATATATATATATGAATATGAGAGAGAGAGAGAGAGAGAGAGAGAGAGATATTTGTGAGCGTAACACTGAGATCATTTTGCCCATTTCCTTTGGAGCCATAGACACAGCAGACACATGCACCCAGCAGGGCTAAGTGGGGTTTAATAACGCGTGCGTCTCGGGTCTGGATTTAGCCTCCAGGAAGAGTTGTGGAGGATAATTGACCCAGTAATTAGCCACCTCTGCTGACCCAAATGGGAAAATTATGTCACCCTGGACTTAGGGTGGGCAATTTGGCAAAAATATAACTCCGTGACACATGCATTGGCATTTCCATTTTCACAATACACCACATGTATCATCATTCCTTTTTAGATGCAGAGCACTTCATGGAAATGCCTCGTAACACGCACTCTCTCACTCACTGGTCTGGCTGCACTACCCCAAACCCAGCCCCCTGGACTACTAGGAACTCCTGAAACATCTGGGATGGGGGAAACTCCAACCCGGTGGAGCAGCGTGGCCTGGAAGACCAGTGGGACGCCTTCGACACATACTCACTCACATTCAGTTAAAATCCATAAAAGTTTCCATAAGGTGGCGCCACACACTCACATTCAGGAGATGCTGTTCCTTTGTCGTTTGTCCCAGTTGACTGCGCAGACACTGGTTTTGCATCGTTAGCTCTTGCAGATGCTCACTTTGGCTGTGTACACGCTCTGCTATGCGCTTGAGTTGGAGACCGTAGGTTTGATCCTATAAAACAAAACTATTGTTATTTCAGTCCATTTTTAATTCCAGACTTATTATTTAAGTAACTACAAAAAGATTGGAGTGGACTGACTGACTGAAAATAATTCAATGCATCAAGAAATGTTCATCTTTCTCCACAAGTTCAGTTCTTTATTTTTGACTCTGTTAGAATAAAATTTAAAAAGCATTAAATACACAAATGTAAATGAATTCTGTGATTGGCACAAAACAAAAATTACTAAATACTGAATATCACATTAAATATCATTATTATAATATTATTATACAATTCGCCTCTAACACTCCAAAATCATAGAATTAAAATGCTATATGCATATATCAATGTATACACCCATTTAACACCTATATTTATCTCCTATGGTATACTTTCTTACTTAACTACTGGTTAAGTTGGTGAGGGCCCACATACCCTTAGACCTTTAGAGTATTTAGGGTTTAATACAATTGTAAAGCAAGGTGGGAAGGTTTTAAGTTGAGCTTTAGTTCAGGATCAGATTCACACACTTTGCTGATGAAACTGATTTGTGCTTTATCAAAGGTTTTGGGTGGATCTGATTTTAGAGTGATTTCAGAGCCTCCAGGCATTTTTAGGCTTGAGTGTCATTCTGGCTGAGGCGTTTTTGCAGTGTCAGCCTTCAGATCAGACATATCAGACAGATCAGACGTTACGAAACTTTTAACGTGCAAATCCACCTCTGTGTCATCGTGACACTTTTCAAAAAACAATGATATGTGAATTTCACCACAGGAGATGGAGCAATAAGGGGAATCTACAGCAGAGTGTGTCTAAAACTGAGCAAAGAAACGTTCAGGGTGCTTTTGTACAAACAGTAATCAAACACAGTTAGATATACATTTATATTCTGCATATTTTTTAAACCTCATGTGCACCATTAAAAAATTAATTGAATAAATAATAATAAAAAAATAATGAACATTTACACATTTCAGACTGAGCTGCTGTTTGAAAGTATGGTAAATTAGTAAAATGTCTCCATCTACTGAACATTTCAATAAAGTGCATGTTCAGAATGAAAAAAATGGACACTCTACCATGTATTTAATAATCTCATCTAAATATGTTAATATTTATATCACGTATCCCTGAAGAACTTATGTAATCTAACTACACTGTACTCCATCTTTGGTTAATGAATAATAGACTAATAAACAGACATATAGTATATGCATATGGTATATAGAGAAAGTATATATTGACACCTAGTGGCATTGATCTGTCAGTCTGTATTAAATTTATTGTAGACACAGTCAACCCTGTGTTTTTGTTTTTTTCAGTGATGTACTAATCTGGGCAAAATTCTGCTGTCATCTCAGGGTCTCTGACCTGTATCTGTAGCTGGAGAAGTCTGTGTCTGTTCTGACTGAGCTGAATTTGAGACTGAATTTCACTTAATCTCAACCTCATCAGCTCGTCCTGGACATCATCCACCAATCTGCTGCCCTTCTGCTGCGTCTGTGCAGGGGAAACAGGGAGGTACAGACAGGTTTAAGGATTTAATATTTAAATTGAAAAGCAAAAAAGTCACAGACATTAGAGAAGTTGTAATTTGTAATAAAGTTTTTTTTTTGATAATTACTCAATATTTCAACAGTTATATTTCTAAAAGACAAGTCTCAAAGCACACACACCTGCCTCATCTCTTCTATATCTTTGATGTGCTGTCTGATCTCTCTGAGAGCAGTCAGAGTCTCTGCTTCCCTCAGCTTCCCACTGAGCAGCTGCTCATTCAGATTCATTGCACTGCCCTCATCAGGAATTGTACTGCTCTAAAACACACACACACACACACACACAGACACACAGATTCTGAAGAAGGCAGACACAGCTAAATTCAATTCCCAATCTGTCACAAATACAGACTCTGTGTCCAAATGTTTGCAGACACCATATTTAATTAATGAATTAAGCTGTTTTATGGTGCTTTAAAGGAGAAAAATATTCTGGCCCACACGTCACATGAGCCAAAGATCACTGTGCTCTATCCAATACCTCTGGGATCCTGTAATCATTCAAATTCAAAAACAGATTTAATTAATGTTCTCATGACTGAACGTTCTAAACGAACACATCCTGTTTCTGCAGCAACGAGGAACAAAGTCCTCATTCATTTGCTTCAAGTCAGAGGAAAGTTTCTGAATGAATCGTAATCTCCAGACATTTCCCCATACAGTATATATATCACTAACTGCTAACAGGCCCTTGATCAGAGGAAAGCTTGGTTCTCACTTTCTCCATCAGTAGCATCTTGATCTCCATCTGCTTCAAAGCCTGCTGCTGCTCTGTGTTTCTGAGCCTCATCCGCACACACTCCTGCCCCAGCCGCCACACTGCGTCTTCATCGAACCTCTACCAGGGGAGGGGGGGCATTATAATGTCATTTATTATTAACTCATTTGAGTGATTGACCTAACACAGTCAAAAATGACCAGCTATCTGACACACAACGTCCACTCACTTTCTCCAAAGTGTCAATCCTCTGCCTCAGGACTTTATTTTCCGACAGTAATTTCTAAAGAAACACATCAAGAGGCCAATATGTTCATTCTTAATTAGAGCTCACAGTTCTCAGCAAACAAGGACAGGAATGAAAGAAAGCAAAGCTCACCTTCATTTCTTCTTGTTCCTCCATCTCCTTCATTTTTATTGTTGTGTACTCCTTCTCAAGCCTGAAAAGACATTAACAGCCAAAACTGGGCTACGTTTCCAGAGGTGGCAAATTTACATATAGATTTTCTCAGTTGTGCTGCTGTGCTTCACATTTCAGATCTAAAATCAAATTCAGTTTTAAACAGAATTCATGCTCACTTTTTCATTCTCTTGGAGTCAAATTTTATTTGATAAGCAGTTTTTATCATCCTGTCTGGGTCATTGTCCATCTGCTGGGGGGCTGTTTTCTCCAAAAACTGAAACACAGCAGGTGATAGGAGAAAAAAAATGTTTATATATAAGCCTCATATGGTGCAAGCAAGAAATGCCTGTAATATTTATGTCTTTTTATTGTGCCTAACTGTATTTTATATTATGATATTATGAAACCAGGCGGCACAGTGGCGCAGCAGGTAGTGTCGCAGTCACACAGCTCCAGGGACCTGGAGGTTGTGGGTTCGATTCCCACTTCAGGTGACTGTCTGTGAGGAGTTGGTGTGTTCTCCCCGTGTCCGTGTGGGTTTCCTCCGGGTGCTCCGGTTTCCTCCCACAGTCTAAAAACACACATTGGTAGGTGGATTGGCGACTCAAAAGTGTCCGTAGGTGAATGTGTGTGTGTCTGTGTTGCCCTGTGAAGGACTGGCACCCACTCCAGGGTGTATTCCTGCCTTGCGCCCAATGATTCCAGGTAGGCTCTGGACCCACCGCGACCCTGAATTGGAAAAGAAGATGTATGTATGTATATGTATATTATGAAACCAGACATAGCTTTCTGTATTCTCAGGGAGAAATGTGTCAGATCAGATAGAAACTTTACTCTGCTTTAACACCCTTAAATGCTCACTAGCAGCTCACATCATTTTGTTTATAGTAGTCGTTGCCTAATGTCTAATAAAAAAAATAATTATATGTCAGTTTAAGGCCTTCATCTTCTAAATCTTTTTTTTTTTTTTTTTACCAGTGCCAGCCCCTCTGTGTCCAGCTGCAGGAGTTCATTCTGGGTCAACTGGAGGATGGCCATTCCCACACGGAAAACAATCTCCAAACCCTAACCAAACACACAAGGTCTGAGGTCAGATAACATTACCCTGGCAAGATGAAGAATGATACCTGAACTAAAATCTGCCATCTAACAAAAGTTATACAGATAACGAAAAAGTCGAACTTGTCCAATAGAGAGACAGTAAGGTTTGACCGTATGAAAAATCCTGTATATCCTTAATCTTACCTCACACAGGAAAATGTCAAAAACCCTCCTGGCTGCAGTGAGAGGCAGACAGGAGATGAACAGTGTGAGGAACCAGGGCGAAGAGAAGGTGGAAGTGTTGAAGGCGTGGGTTTGGAAGTGAGAGTAAAGCTTAGGAAGCTGTTCCTGTAAAAGGGATAAACAGTAGTGAATGCCCAGCCACTTTATCAGAATCCCTTATCTTATAGCGTCACCTTGCTGATGTTCACATAGGGCTGGTCAATGTGGGCAAAATATATATCACAATATATATCTTTTTTGTCAGTACTAACATTTCCAGTCTGCTGAAAAGACAACAGTGCCCTGTAATGAACATCAGACAGTGACAGATATTGTAAATAATGTATTATGGAATATTAAAAATCATATCATTGTTATTGAAATATTTTATATTGTGATATAATTATTGTCCAGCACTACACTCACATACAGAGAATCTCTCTCTCTTATATATATATATAACCTTCTAATTTTGTGTTTTCATTTAACTGACCCTTCAAACAGAACCTGAATGTAATGCTATATTATTACATGTTGTTGTAATGCTTTTTGAAAAAACTATATAGCTTGTTAAAGAGGAAAAAAAAAACCCCTGATCATATACACTTCAAGGAGGCTAACCTATATATCATGTGATGTAGATTGTAGATTAACATAAGACTGCTAAAAGTTACATCCCTCGGGGTCACCACACAAGCTGACTGGATGTGATTCCAAAGGAAGACTGTAGGGCTGTACCTGGATTAGTCCTTCAAACTGAAACACACAGCATCCAAGCTCAATCATGTGAGGCCTGTAGAGCTCTCGCAGCCTGAAGTCCTGCATCAGCCGCAAATACACACCAAACGCTTCCACCTCTGACATCTAGAGCAGAGCATCTACATTAGTCCCTCTGGAGATAGACCTTTAAATTTGGATGTGAGTCCAAGCGTTAATTTCGCCCTTGCAAAGCTAAAGACCGACATTTCTGAATCATTCTTTCACTCACTCATTGTCTGTAACTGGTTATTCAGTTCAAGGTTGCGGTGGATCTGGAGCCTACCCGGAATCATTGGGCACAAGGCGAGAACACACCCTGGAGATGGCACCAGTCCTTCACATGGCGATACATACACACACACACTTTTTTGAGTCACCAATCCACTTTCCAATGTGTGTTTTTGGACCGCAGGTTGAAACCCACGCGGACACAGGGAGAACACACCAAACTCCCCACAGACAGTCACCCATAGCAGGACTCGAACCCGCAACCTCCATGTACCTGGAGCTGTGTGACTGCGACGCTACCTGCTGTACCACTGTCCCACCCCATTTCTGAATCATTGCTATTTAAAAGTAAAAACCATCTCCAGACCTCGAGATTAAAAGGGAATTAACACAAACATCCAATCACGACTGTTCATGAACATTCGGAAATTTTCCAGTACATTTTTCTCAGGACATCTCCCAGATTAATCAATTAAAGCCTTCTCCACAAAAGATATGTCCATACCTGCATTAGTAACAGTCCAACTATGAAGATACTTCCCTGGTGGTAGCCTACCTCTCCATCTAAAATCGAATAAGCCTAAGAGAAAAAATATCAAATTAAAATGACATTTGTGCTCAGGGTTTCTCAATTTTGATTTAAAGGAATTCAAGCACAAATCAAACCTGCAGTTTTACTGCCCTTTCCCAAATATTACACCAATTATCATCATGTAAAATGCATGCCTCAATTATGAGATCAGATTCTAATTATATGAACAGATTTATGAATATTCAATAGATTTGCTTGTTTTACTTATATTTCCACTACTATTTTCGCCAAGAAATTAGGCTTGATGCTTTCTAACCACATCTAGAGTAAATAACCTTGAGCATGTTGCAGAGAGCCTGCTGGATGCTGACGTGAAGACTCTGGAAGAGCGGATGATGAGGGAGGAGTCGGTTCAGATCTCTCTGGATGAGTTTCTCGCAGGGACATTGTTTCTGCAGCAGTTCGGAGTATTTCTCCTGAACTGAAAAAGTGTGGGAATTACACAGCATTTGCCACACTGAGGCCCGGACATGAGGAGGGATCCCTTTCCTTATCAGAGCCTGAAGAGGGAGACGGATAGTTATAAATACTGCAAATCTCATCAATATTTAAATACAATAAATTCATCTAGTATTTAAACACTGAACATATAACGTTTCAAATCTTAAGTGTCTGTAGAGGGAAACAAGTTTTCAAAAACACTGATTTCATTTCATAGCAGTTGTAAAGTCACCGAAATTAATGTGTAAAAATTACTGAGTAAAAGTCTCGTTAGCCTCTAGCTGTTTTTCAGAATTTCCGTCTGAAATATATGGCCAAATTTGAACATTCTATACATTCTATTATATTATATTATATTATATATACTTGGAATATATGAAAAGAGTTGGGTTTTTTTTTTTGGAAAAGAACACTTTAAATTAGAAAAATTTGGTTTTTGACCCCAAGTAAGTTTACATAGGCTTCCAATTGACCTTGCTAAATGCCAAAAAAAATTTAGATGCTCACAGTTTTTTTTTGTTTTTGTTTTTTATTTAAACTGTAAATGACTTTAGAGCCTTCAACTGGGATCCACATATATTAATTTATATGTAGAACTTTACCAGAAAAGGTTCCAAATGTATTCATTTTGATACATATTCAAGTCTAAATCACATGTGGTGTCTTTGTTTTTTTGGGCATCAAAATTTGGTTTTTGGTAAAAAAATAAATAAATAAGTAATGTGTTTTATGAATTACTACAAATAGACATTGCATTGTTTATGTTTAGGTTATGAAAAGCTATATTGGGCAATATTAGGTTCTAACAAGCAATAATGGACTTGGAGTGTAACTATTATCATGTATATATCTTAAAACATGAAAGTTATGAAGCAGAGAATGTGAAAACTACAAGTCTGAAACCACCAGTAGTTCATCAGAGCCAAACTGTTTTAAACACATTGTTCAAATCCTTTGTCTCACCAGAGTTTTTACTTTGTAAAATATACTAATATGATTTGATCATAAATTACAAGTAGACTCCAAGCTCTTTAGTTATTTAAATCTGAAATTGTGGCAGAATTAAAGCTGTCAGGGAGCCATTATCCAGAAGCCTGTACCTTCAGCTGTTTAACTTTCTTCTTGCTCCATTCATCCCAGTTCTGAACAACATCACTCCAAGAGCTGGAGCTTTCCTCAAAAGAGAAGATCTTTGAGGAGCAGGGGCTTCTCAGGACACCGTTTACGGAGTATAAGGATTTACTGTCTGTTTCCAACAACCTGCAATAAATGATAATGGCACTGCTATTATTTGCATGCAGTAATATGATGTGTGAACACGCACTCAGGGTCAGTTTCCCAAACTAATAAAGCAAAAGCCTAGACTAAAATGAATTCTCAATTTAATCCAGGTCTAGATTTAGTCCACAGCAGCCCCCAATTTCATTAGGCAATTTAATGCTTAAATCTTTACTGTTCAGTATTAGTGACCTGTTCTGTTCCTCCAGCTTGGCCAATAACTTCTGCTCATCCGGACTAAGCTGAGGTGCATGCTGAGGAGTCACAGAGAGAGAATCCATGCTTTCTGCACAAGGGAGAATAAATGAAACATGAAAAATCACAATAAAACATATACATTGCACAGAGGTATTCACACATCTCTTCAAACTAGTTTTATATATCTATATAGTCTCCATAGGAAAGCATTCACAAAATCATGGTATTATGGAGCACCATGATTCTAGGTCACCATGCCCAAAGCCAAGCAGTGCCTAGAAATGTATATATTTATGTTCCAACCATGTTCCAACATCTACTGTAAAGTTAATACTGTTGCTGTAGGAAATTAAGACAAACTCCCAATAACTAAAACTCAATTCAGAAGTAATATTAGATGAAGAGGTATCTTGAAAGTTTTAGGAATACTGTGAATCGTCTCACATCAAACTTTAGTCGGCTCACTACATGAAGACACACAGATGCTTTAACGATAACTGAGAGAATGTCTTACTTACCTGGGCACAGGAGCTGACGCTACACAGACATTATGGAAATGGTCTCTTTTTCAAAGCTGGCCCTCACTTTTCAAGTAAGGAATGACATATTGCTCCGAAAGCTTCTTCTAAAAGAGAGGAAAAGGCAGTTTGGCAATCACATGCTGTGCCTTTAGCATTTGGTCAAAGTTCTTTTGCAAGAATGAGGCCTTAGCCAATGACTTACAGATACACAGCGTTTGGTAACCTGAATAAAATAAGCAACTTCCTCTTGCTACTTCTCTTTGATCTTATGGGGATATGGGTCTTAAATATAATGTTTATATGGTTTTAAATAATCCCATCTGCAAAGATAAGCTCTAAGTAAATGAACAAAGACCATAAATACAATTAACAAACTCTGAGGTGATGGGTTTAACAGGTTAGAGGTGCAGAGAAGTAAATATTATATATTTAGGTTATTATAGCTGATAAGGAAGCTCCACTGTACTCTACTGAGACTTTACAACTAAAGAAGGGTGGAACTTTTCCTTTTTACTGAGTTGCCACAGTGTTTTAGAGAAGTGAGAAGACTTACAGCAATGTTTATGGTCTGGTTATGAGAGCTGTCCACATGCTAAAAATGCTAACTAAGACCCAGCTGCTGGCTTGGACAAAACCTCATATGCCTGACATCAGGAAATGGCCTTACTAATTTTGAATGAGTTATTTCCAAGAAATGTTAAAGCCTTTCTGTTGGTTTTCAGGTCTTGGATTGTCTTCCAATTTAATCACAGCTTTACAAGATCAGGCACTAGCAGCTAAAAGCTGTAATCCTGGTCAACAAAAAAGTATAGTTCACCACAAAATCAAACTTACACCTTCACACCTGTGGACAATTCCACAGTCACCTAGTCACTCATTCACACTGTGGACAATTTCACAATCAATCAATCAATCAATCAATCAATCAATCAATCAATCTCTCTCACTGACAATTTCACTCACTCACTCACATACACCTGTGAACAATTTCACACATTCACTCACTCACACACCTGTGAACAATTACATGCATTCCTGTGGACAGTTTCACAGAATCGCTGCACTCTGACAATTCAACAGTCACATAATCACTCACTCACAGTGTGGACAATTTGACACACTCACTCAATCATACACACCTGGGGACAATTTTACACACTCTTTCAATCACTCACACCTGGGGACAAGTTCACCCAGGTGGGTGCGTGAAATTGTCCACAGGTATGAAGGTCATGTGAGTGTATGATGACCTGTATTGGACTGAAAGCCTTCTGGGTAGACTCTAGACCCTTCCCACTCCCCGATCACAATAAAAATCGTCACAGAAGAAAAATACAGCTTTCAGTAAGTTAATTTTCAGTACGTTAACTCAGCAAAAAAAAAATGTAATGTCCTAAGCTAGCCCGGCTTGTGTGGCCCTCCGCGCCGCTGGAGGCGGCAGGGAGCTCGGTGTGTGTCCGCGGTGTGTTCCCCGCTCCGCGAACGGCTCTCCTTCCTTTTCTCAGTGCAGCGGGAGCAGTATCGGAGTCTAAAGACTTCTCTCCTCCGTGGGAGAACTAACGAGCGCCAAAATGGTCAGTAAACATCACACACACAGCTCCGATAAACACATGTACACACGATTATCTGCCCCTCAGCGCCTGGGACAGTAGGATGGTGGCGGATTCTACACAGTTTCCCCTTGTCACACGTCCGATTTGCCCTCATTCGTCTTACCGCTCTAAATCGCCAGTCCACCTTAAATGCCACGGCTGCTCCATTCAACTGCTAAGGGATTTAAGGTGGATCGGAAAGATTATAGAGAATATTAAAGCTTAATTTGTTTAAAGTGACGCAATGTTATTGTCCACGTTGCCGCGTTTGATAATGCTAAAATCTGTAGTTTTAATTTTAAGTTGACCTGAAATTCGCATGCGTTTCTGTTGGTGTTGAATGTTATAGTTAAAACAACACTAAAATAACCACCTTGTTTACACAGACGATGTATTTTATCCCAGCCACTGTCCATAACAGCACGTTGTAGTTCTCCAACCCACAGACTGCAGTCCTTTTGTAGCTCTGTATACTACGTTTTCGTTTTCCCCGTTACGTTGCCCCATTTCACCCTGTCGTCCTATGGTCCGGAGCCCCTCATAGCAGGTTTGATTTGGTGGTGGATCATTCTCAACGTTGCAGTGACACTGACGTGTTGGTGTGTGTAGAACTGGTAAGATTGGATCAGATACAACAATGCTGCTAGAGTTTTTAAATCACTCTTTGTCACTGCTGGATTGAGAATAGTCAGCTGACTAAAAATATTCAGCCGACAGCATTTTGTGATCATGAGAATGTGATGACTAGAGAATGACGGACACAAACAGCAGTGAAAGATGAGGTACTTTGTCTGACTTTTACAATGTGGACCAATGAAGTAGGTGTGTTTGGGAGTGGACAATGAATGGACAGTGTTTACAACTCTAGCAGACCTGCTGTGTCTGATCCAGTCATAAAAACAACACACTAACCCATCACTACCACCACAATGTCACAGCAGCACTCAGAATGAGCCACCACTTTAATCATACCTGCAAAGAAGAACAGAGTAAAAGGGGGCTAGCAATGTATGCAGAGCAACAAATGGATAATATTCTGTAATTGTAGACCTACAGTGCACCCGCAGAGTCATCGACCTGATAAAATGGACAATGAGTGTGGGAACAAGAAAGGCATATTAATGTTTTGGTTGATGGTGGCATATCAAGGTTGTATGAAACTTGTATTGTGTGGTTAAAGTTGACCTTGTCTTTCTCTTACAGGGTTTTGTAAAGGTAGTGAAGAACAAGTCGTATTTCAAGCGGTACCAGGTCAAATACAGAAGGAGACGAGGTAGATATCTGTTTGTAAGGAAAATCATTACAGATTGTGGTTTTAACATGTGTTTCACCTTTTTATATTTTTTACAGTCAAGGCAAAAGTCAGTGTAGCTAGTATAGTTAATACAACAATAGCTTTGATTAGCTTTGCCAATCAAACTAATTATGGCCAGTTCACTAGAGAGTGTGAAAGGGACACAGGAGTGAGGACAGCCGCAGTTTGAAAGGTGGACAGACGGAGCAATTTATAGTCTGTCTTCATGCTGCAGGTTCTAGACCAGTATGTTAGTCAGAAGCAATGAAGTCAAAGGCCACTCTGAGATGAAGCCAAAATCTTGAGGTTTGAAAATCAAGCAACCTTACGTCATTGAGTTTTAAATAATTGTGTCCTATTAAGTATTTTCCAACTGTCCACTATATTGTGAGGAGAAATGTTACTTCTTACCACACAGATACTTCTTAATACACAGAGCCAGTTTGTGTGAAATAATCTTGAGAGCTCATCATTTGATTGTATTCTGTACAAACTCTTACATTGATTATGCTTGCATTTTTTCATCTGACTGTTTTAAACAGAGGGAAAGACCGACTTCTTTGCTCGTAAACGTCTTGTGATCCAAGATAAGAACAAGTACAACACACCCAAATACAGGATTATCGTTAGATTCTCCAACAGGGATATTGTTTGCCAGGTAAGTTCACATGAATCGGGAGGTTTCTGGACTCAGAAGACTCTCATTTGATGAATTCTATATTATTACTAGTTTTATCTGACGAATTTAAATGGATAAGTATTTGTCCGTTTCTTGTCCAGATCGCGTACGCCAAGATCGAGGGTGACGTGATCGTCTGCGCTGCTTATTCTCACGAATTGCCAAAGTATGGCGTCTCTGTGGGTTTGACAAACTATGCTGCGGCTTACTGCACTGGTCTGCTGTTAGCTCGCCGGGTAAGAGTTCTTAGAGAAAACAAGCTTCTCCAATGTGTTTAGCTATTGTAAATATTAGTTTATAATTTGGAATGTAGATAAATATCATATATCACTGATGTAGCAATTTTATCACTGAAATGAAAATTCTGGTTATTTTTCAGTGTAAAAATATTTGTCTATACTACATTTTGTAAATAGCACCAAATAAATAAAGGTGAATATAACATGTATATGCCTATTAACATTTCTACTGTTATTCCTCTGCAGCTGTTGAATAAGTTTGGTCTGGATAAGGTTTATGAGGGTCAGGTGGAGGTGACCGGTGAGGAGTTTAATGTGGAGAGTATTGATGGACAACCAGGAGCATTTACCTGCTACTTGGATGCCGGCCTCACAAGAACCACCACTGGAAACAAAGTTTTTGGAGCTGTTAAAGGAGCAGTGGATGGAGGACTGTCCATCCCTCACAGGTTAGAAATTGTGATGCGTCAAATTAAATGGCACAGGTTACTCATGTCTTGAGTAATTGTAAAGTTAGTTTAGGACTTGGTTTAATCCAAACTAACAACATAAAGCTAGTGCCATTTTAGCTGTTTGTATAAAGCCTAGGGCCTGTTTAGTGTGTAGCTGTGCATGTATAAAAACTCGAGCTTGAGGCATTTAATCGGACCACTGCCACAAACACGCTGACTTGTTTTCTCCTGGGTTTATTCAGCTTCTTGATGATGATCCTCTTGAACTGAGCACTTGTAGTTGGTCCTTCATTTGCACAGTTGATGTTAAACATCGTTTTCAAGACGGGGCTGAGAGAAGCTTAGGTTTGGTCAGTGTGTGGTTTGTTTACAAAAGAGGAGGATCTAGGCATTGGCCCTATCAGGAGTTGTCAGGATTGATTCCAGGTGCTGCATCAAAAAAAAAGAGGGGGGGCGGGTAAAAAGCTGCCATCAGCACTTTTCAGGAGAATGTGGTAAAGGTGGGTGATTTGACAATAAATATAGGACACTAGAGCAAGTATTCAGTGATTTTAATGTTTACAGATTTAGACAGTAAGGAAATCACTGATTGGAATATGATTATTAGGTATTATTGAAGTGCTGTGATTCTTTCTGGCCACAGTTTGTTTACATTGGATGTTTAATGTCAGCTTAAACTTCTAAGAGAATATTTTTTAATTAGAAATTTTAGACCATATTTAAATACAACATGGACAACCAAATAAAACATAAAAAAAAACCTCAGATTAAGCTTTGGAAAAAATGTGAGTGCTTAAGTTCTTTTAATCTGGAACTGTTGCATTTTATCAGTTAATATCTAAGAGAAAATGTAAAATGACAGATTCCAAAGAGGAAATAAATTCAATATGAAAGTTATATTATATATTTCTGTTTTTTTTTTTTTTTTGTATATGCAGCACAAAGCGGTTCCCAGGGTATGACCCTGAAAGCAAAGAGTTCAACGCTGAGGTTCACAGGAAGCACATCATGGGCCTGAACATCTCAGAGTACATGAGCGCCTTGGTGGAGGAGGATGAGGAGGCGTACAAGAAACAGTTCTCACGCTACATCAAGAATGGAGTTACTCCTGAATCGGTAAGAAAAATCAGACGGGATATGTATTTCTCAAATATAGAATGGGCTTCTGTCATTTTTGACCTTGTGGCTATTTGTCGTTTAACCTTTTAAAGCTCCATAAAGAATGTCAAAAGCTGAATTTTCTCTGCTTTTGCTGTTAGTTACCAGTATCATTATCAGAAAACGCACTATGAAATTAGATTACTCAACCACACCACACACTTTAGATCAGCCTTCTAGATTCAGTGCAAAAATAATCAAACCTAAGCTGTTGGACTACAACATTCTTAAGGCACAACTGATCATGAGAGTTTTATCCCCTCTTCGATTTTTCAGCTTCTTGATGATGATCCTCTTGAACTGAGCACTTGTAGTTGGTCCTTCATTTGCACAGTTGATGTTAAACATCGTTTTCAAGACGGGGCTGAGAGAAGCAGTGTGTAGATGTGACAGTTCACTTTGTAACAAATAGATTTCAGCGATTGATTTGGCCAACAATTTGTTAGTAGTTGAGTAACATGTAAAATAATGTTGATTCGGAATGTGTGGCTGTTTCAGGTGGAGGAAATGTACAAAAAAGCTCATGCTAGCATTCGTGAGAACCCAGTTCATGAGAAGAAACCTCAGAGAGAAATCAAAAAGAAGAGGTGAGTTCAGCCTTTATATTGTCTGTGTATGTTTGTGTGTGAGGTGTGTTCAATCAGTAATGAGATACTTGTTTATTTGCAGGTGGAACCGTAAGAAGCTGACTCTGGGTCAGAGGAAGGACCGTGTGGCTCAGAAAAAGGCCAGTTTCCTCAGAGCTCAGGAACCTGCTGACGATGAGTGAAGAGACAGACCTCCTCTTGCTCCAAAGACAATAGGCGCCTTTTCCAAATAAAATATTTGGAAAGAACATTGTGTTATCTTTTTATGTAATTGTTGCATTTGGGCCAAACCTCATTTTGCCAGAATGGTCCTGTAACAAGAGAAGGAAAAAAATCTGGCATGTTTTCATAATTCCATTCGCTAGTTGACAGGAATACTCGGTTCACTGTGAAATATTGGTTGGAGAAAAAAGAAAATGGGGGTTAAATTCTTAAATGCTTATATTAAAATGTTATCAGGATTGTTTCATCTGTAGTGAATAGCTAATACCAAACGAGCTTTGACATTGATTTAGCCCTTCAGGAGTCAAACTAGCAGCCTACCGTGAACTGCTAACTGAGAAATAACAGGATGTACAACTGGGATCAACTTTATCCAAATACTAGGCAGAAGCAAGAGAAAAGGAAACCTAGGGCAGTTAAGTGCAACAAAACACTTTAATGTGCAAAGTCATGCATTTTATACTTTAAAATGTAAAATAGAAACATTTTCATCATTTCATCTTCAAATCAGCAGCAATGACTTTCAGCAATGAATCGTTTTTAAATGATTGCACGAGAAAAACGGACTGGAGATACAAAACTGACAAAAAAAAAAACCCAGTCAAAATAGTTGTCCATTTCTTCTTTCCAGCACGTGGTCAGACTTAATGCTGCACTTTTCATATGAAATTAGACATTTCAGCACCAGCATGAACCTGACAAACCAAAAAGGATGACCATACAAACAGCAATGGCATTATATGCCAGGGATCTTCCACAAAGTTGGTTTCCAGACAATGCCTATTAAAACTTGTGGATTTGAAATTGGACTCATTATCTAGCTAAACTTAAACTAGTTTCTTACCTGTAACATTGGCCATTTTATCAGAAACACATACCATAATGGTGCACCATGTAGAGACCACTATTCATTTGTCATTTCCAGTCATGGACACTGCACAAGATATTTAGTTTTTAGTGTTAGGAAGAACAGCTGAAAAACATTTAACAGCTACATATAATACAGAGAAACAACTGAAACCTTGAGGTAAGCCCTCCATCCCCCCTTTCAGACCCATAGTGTTGAGCTGTTCTCTCTGTGGACGGACGTACAATCAGCTGTGGAAGCGATCAGACATTAAACAAGTGGAGCTTGATTGTTCTCTAACAAAGATGGAAAGCTTTAAAGGCCACATTCACAATTGGAATCAATCCAATGTTTTCCATGTGACTGGAAATTTTAAAAAATGCAAACTGAATTCTGACCATTATAATTAGCTGTAGATAAATGAGTGTTTCTCATAAAATGACCATAGCATGTAGGTAGAGAGTAAATCTCAGCAAAGTGTAAATTCCTGGGTCAGCAATCGTGTCTTTTTGGCCCCCTATCGGCCGTGTACTTAAAAATTGACTGGTGACATGCATTCCAAGGCATACTGACAATCTCACTAGAAATCCAAAATAACATGAGAATAACGAGACCTGTACAATCCGTCACAGCTTGTGGTTAGTATCCTTCAGCATTCTGTACGTCAGGTTTTCATCCAAGAATGGATGGAAAAAAATCTACAGCTTCCCCTTCACAACACTTGAAGGAACTGTTTAAAATTAGCATGATCAGTGATCACGTGTGTATGGCACCATTTGGTCTGCAGACGTTACAAACGCAAATACAAATGGATGTGCTACATACATACCTACATACGTACTTACAAACATGATTGGCAACAAATATGAGAAGGTATGTGTATTCAAACTCCTCCACCTCCTCTTTCTTCTAAAAGAGCAGTGGACTGGTTCACAGTGCTACACTGAGCCTACAGCACTTTTCAGCTTCTGGTTGCCTGCTCAAAGCCTCAGGTCCCTTCAATACACAAAAGAAATGAGCAGAATTCTGTCCCATGATCATATCTGTGGAGTCCTGGGGCATCCATTTGTGGTCCTGGAGGTACTTATCTTTTGGCACACCCTTAGAAATAAGGTCCACAGTAGCTGGCTTATTTAAAGGCAATTGTAAATGTGTTGAAACATTTGTATAATTCACTGGTTTGTATGTAATGTGAATTTCACAGGGTTTGAGATGAATACACTGCCTGAGACACTGTTCTGGGAAGAAATCTGTTTTTTAAAAAACATTTATGAACGTCATTTTAAGTCAAACGACCCCCTAAATTACTTTTTTTGGTTTTGAAAAAGTGGTGAGATTCTCGTACATTGTTTAGTCAGCACATGGGCTTATGGCTGACTTTGTGAAATGTCTGTTTGGCAACTATCTGCTGAGTTGAAGAAGGGATATTTTATGTTCTTTTATGGTTCTCCAGGACCAGGTATGGATATTTCTATTTTTATGTATGCACTTTTCCTGTCCATTAGGACTGGGGCTCTCAAAATTAGTCCTGAGGAAGCACTCATCTGCACAGTTTCAAATTTTCTCTGCCCCAACACATCCCCCATGCCCCCAGATCCACCTAATAAGAAATGGGCTTGATTATTAGACAATGTGCTGTAGGGTTATCAATGAGTATTTTGAAAACTATACATATGCATGAATGTATTTATAACATGGTCACCCCAATGTGGGGTACCCACTCTATGGAGCATAAGCTGATTCAATCAGGAACTACAAAGCAGTTGACTCATCATCTCATGTGAGTTATGCTTTATAGAAAACATGGAAAAAATAAATAATCACTTTTGTTGACGCTTTTATGTTATTTGTCATGATAAAAATAACCAGCTCGCTGGCATAACACGATCTGGGACTAATCACCATTTTCCGGAAGCCTCATTGAGCTGGGGCAGAGAAAACCCAAAACCAAGGGCCCTCTGATCTCTCAGGACTTTGAAAGGTCTGCATTAGGAGTCCTTGGTGTGTGAGATCTGTTTCCACAGCAGGGTTTTGAGGTTGTTGAGGATGAGCGAGTGCTCTATCTCCATGTGCTGAGCTGAGCCCCTGAGGGCCATGCAGGCGTACAGCTGCTTCTCCAGCTCTGGGAAAAGGTGTGAGGGCACACCCCAGAGAAGGTAGTCTTTCAGTGCCTCGCAGGCCCTGGCCAGGTTGGGTTTGCTGACCTGCGGTGAGCAGCGTCCCTGGTCGAGGTCACAGGACGTTCTGCAGTCCACTCCGTACACACAGTCTTCATCCTGGTGGCAGCGCTGCTGCTTCATGATGCTGCGGAAAGCCTCCTCGGGGACGACTAGCTGAGCGTCCACCAAGCGCAGGTCGTACCGTTCTGTGAAGCCAAAACTCTCTGGGCGCATGTCGCACACAAGGAAGCTGCCAAACGGGCCGTGAAACACATCCTCCACCAGCTCCAGCAAACCAATAGAAATCTTCGCCTTCCTTGGCCACGATGGTGCGAACCACTGGTCCAGGCTTCGCCGGAAGCCTGGGAGATGATATATTTGGATTGATAAGATGATATGTTAGGGAACAAAATGATATTACAAAATATATCAGAAGATTACAAAATGGATATAGGTTTATTTATGTTATGTCAGGACAATGGCATAATATCCTAATATGTGATGTTATCAGTACAGGATGTGGGGAAAAAAGTAAATAAATAATAAATAAACTCCTGCCACCTTCCAAAAGTTACAAAGTGCAGTTTCTGCAGTGCTGAGCCTAAAGTAGTAAACATCAGAAGCTCTTATCTCCCTATTACAGGTCAGTGAAACTTCACAATGATTCCGAAGCTCAAATTATAAGGTAAAATACTATCTAGTGTTACTTTAAATGCTACATATGTGCTTTATTGTCCACTCTAACCTGAGGGGATCCAGAGTTCCATGGGCCAGGGAAGACTGATGCCGTATAGTGGTGTGTACAGGACCCTCTCCACCACATACAGATCACCGCAGAAGCCCAGCAGCTTGGGAGTGTGTTCACGGTCCTGCAAGACCACCGCCAGGAGGACCTCGTTGAGCTGGAGCAGAGCCCATGCTGATTTCGCCTCTGGGAGAGAGATGTGGCCGTCTTTGTTGCTATCAGCGACAGACAGGATCAGAGCCACTAAACCAGGCAGGTTGGCTTGCTCTCCCACTTTCGCCTGAAGATCAGAGCAAATGGAATGATTAAAAAATATTTTTGGGGAGTAGAACGTTATCCAGCTGATTATTTCAGCTAATATTTAGGAGCCATGGAGTTTTTAGTATCTAATAACTACAGTGTAAAACACAAGTACATCAAACTTAGTGGAATTTCTGGCTCTTTAAAATTACCATCAGAAATAGTTCCATAAAGATATCCAAAGTATTACACAAGGTTATAAAAATTACACAAATATTTAGAGACCACACCTTCAGGTGGCTGGAAACCATCTCCTTGAACTTCTCTACAGATGTTCCTCGAGTCGGTTTCTCAAAAAGCCCTGACTCCTTCCTTGGCTCCAGCTCTTCTCCCAGTTCATAATGCAGCACATCGTCCAGCTGACACTTTATAACTCCGTCCACGTCCCCCCAGCTTCCTGTATACACCTGACATCACACGTCACATGTCAGTTGTTGTCTCGTTGCTTGTTGACATGGCAAGAAATCAAAGGACCACAGGGAATAAATCAGGTTTAGTCATCTCAGCTCTTTGCTTTCTGCCTCATGAGCACTCACCTGATTGTTGGGTTTACTGGAGAGACATCTCCCAAAATAAAGTGAGCCTTTCTCACACAGACTGTTGCAGGCAGAGCCATCAATCACTCCTTTACTGTACTTATCACACTAGAAAGAGGAAGTTGAAAATATATTAATGCAAATTGAATAAGTATTAAATTAATACACTCCTGGTGTCTGCGTGGGTTTCTTCCCACAGTCCAAAAACACACATTGGTAGGTGAATTGGTGACTCAAAAATGTCCATAGGTGTGAGTAAGTGTGTGTGTGTGTGTGTTGCCCTGTGAAGGACTGGCGCCCCCTGCAGGGTGTATTCCTGCCTTGTGCCCAATGAAATTTCAGTGGAGGCTCCGGACCCACCGTGACCCTAAACTAAATAAGCAGTTACAGATAATAAATGAATGATAAATGAGTACATATTACATAAAAATATTAATACACATTAATTCTCTATATAGATTTATAAACATAAAAAGCAAAAACTGTATTTATATCAATATTTTAAAGAGATTTAAAGAAATCCTCCAGTGTTATTCAGCTTGTAGCTTCAATATTGCCATAAACAATCATTTTAGTTTTTTTTGCTGGTGGGAAGAATTGGGGGGTGGACACACGAGGTAAGGTTTGAACCCAGGACCCCAAGGCAGGAACTGTGTGGTAGGGACACCACCCGAACAAACATTAATTCAATTCATTCATGTAATTGTCTGTAACTGCTTATCCAGTTCAGGGTTGTGATAGGTCCGGAGCCTACCCAGAATCACTGGGCGCATGCAGGAACACAACCTGGAGCCAGTCCTTCACAGGACACACACACACACACACAAATATTAAATATTGACATATATTATTTAAATATTGACAATTATATTTAAATATTGACATAGTAATAGTAACATAAATAACACTCACGATGTTGCTCTGACATTCTCGTCCTCGGCACAGTTCTGTGTAAGAGGAATACTGCACATAAATCACCCAACTGCCCACAAACACGGCCAGCCAGGTCAGGAACAGATACTTCACCCGGACATGGGACAGCCGTACCTGGACAAAACAATGTACAAATGGTTATCACAGTAAAAATGCACTTATTTTCATTTATAATTTTGTTGTGTAGTTGGGGGTGAATGAACACATGTTTTTTTTTGATAGAATTCTGCAGGCACTTAACATTTTATGTAAAGATGAAAAAAAGTTAACCCTAACCCTAGCTGCACACCACTTCAGCTTTGTGTGTGTGTGTGTGTGTGTGTGTGTGTGTTTTTTACCCTATACTGCACATTTTCCTTACAATGACAGTAAGAGCATTCAAAAACATTCATGAGTGAAAATTTCTGTGGACATCTGTAAGGAATTCTGATTTTTAAGCCTAGAGCCAAAAAAAAATAAATAAATAAATAAAAAAAAAAAACGGTCACAAACTCAGTCTGAATAAAGACTGGTGCTGGGTCAATGACCATTCAATAGCAGCTTAATACACTGTAATTTACTCTCACTGACCTACAGCCTGGGGCAGCTTTAACTGGCCTTTACTGAACGTACAATTCACTTCATTCAATGAACTCACAGCCCAAGCTCTTTACGGCTAACAGTCATTTTTGCTTTATAACACTAATAAGTCACATATTTTAGTAATATTTGTAAAAACATTTTTTGCTGTCATAATGTAAACTCACGCCTTGCACTGTGATGAGATTACTAATATTAATATCTGTGCCCAGGATCAATAACCCAATCTAGTTTAATTCTGGATCTAAATCAAATAAACAAATCTAAACAGAGCTCAACAAAATTAATTACATTTTACTTATACATTCTCCTGTAGTACCAACATTAACCACCAGGAGGGTCAAGAGTACACACCTTTATAGGCATTTATAAAGCTGTTGATCTCAGCAGCATTAATGTGGTTTCATTCAAATTGAATGTGGCCTTCTCATTTAACTGAAGATATTAACACAACTCCCCATATAAAGAGCCTAATATATTACTAAACACAAATCAGCCATAACATTAAAATCCTTGTTTCTACACTCATTGTGCCATTTTATCTGTCCCTCTGACCTTACAGGAGCACCTTGTAGCTCAAGAATTATAGACTGTATTCTGTAGCTCTTTCTTAGCCACCTTTCACCCTGTTCCTCAATGGCCCGGACCCCCACAGAGCAGGTATTATTTTGGGTGGTGGATCATTCTCAGTGCTACAGTGATACACACAGAGTTGTGTGTTGTGCTGGTACACTCACTAACACACCACCACCACGTCAGTGTCACTGCAGTACTGAGAAATATCCACCACCAAATAATACTAGCTCCATGGGGGTCCTGACCATTGATGTGGACTAAAAATAGACGCTGACGGTAGAAAGAAGGAGGGGGATTTAATGTTATGTCTGATCAGTGTATATGTGTGTGTGACAATCTAATACAGTACTGTAACTGCTAAACATTGACACAGAACACTTGCCAGGTTTATAATGAAAGAGCCAAAGAAACACAGTAATCCAGAGTGATGTGGACAAACAGGAACACACTTGAGACAAAAAACATCAGTCAGTTAAAGGCTTGTTCCACTACAAACACACACTATAATTTTGCTGTACTCTGGCTGCTTGGAAGAATTCAGGCACAATTCAGCCCAAGCTGGCAGAGAGCTGCACAGTCATGTGATGGTGGTTTTGTTTTGGGACAGAGAAGTGAAAGCCAATATCCCAAAACATTTAAAAAGCTGTTTACAGTGCAAACGTTTTAGGCACCAGGGATTGAGATTTAAAAAGCTATTTATCTGAGCAGTATGTGTTTATTGCTAAAAACAAACAAACAACACCCAACACATAATAAAACCAAATAACATGATTTACATTATTTATATCTCAACACTTGTGTTATATTTCAGTTAACCAGCCTTCAATAACTGTGCTGATGTGATTTTTCCATGTGAAATCTACAGATGCGTTTATAGAAATATTAACTCTAGTATAGGGCTCTATAACCTCTGTGAGGAGTGTGGAGTGTTCTCCCTGTGTACGTGTGGGTTTCCTCCAAGTGCTCGGGTTTCCTCCCACATTTCAAAAACACACGTTGGTAGGTGGATTGGCGACTCAAAATAAGTGTCCGTAGGTGTGAGTGTGTGAGTGAATATGTGTGTGTGTGTGTGTGTCTGTGTTGCCCTGTGAAGGACTGGTGTCCCCTCCAGGGTGTATTCTCACCTTGCGCTCAATAATTCCAGGTAGGCTCTGGACCCACCGCGACCCTGAACTGGATAAGCGCTTACAGATAAAGAATGAATGAATGAATGAAGGAACTCTAGTATATGACTTGTTCTTTGCATTTTCAGAAATAGAAAACCTATTGTAAACGGTCTTAATGTAAAAGTTTTGTGAAAGGTTCTATCGTAAAAAAAAAAATCGTATTTGTTGTTCACAGCAACATATTTTATTTGCTATTGTCGGCACTGCTATTTTACATACTATACAGAATGAGACACACACCTGTGGATAATTTCACACACTCACCCAGTCGCTCGCACTCTCTCTCACACACACACACACAAACACACACACCCGAGTGACCCAAGCAGAGGATCCAATGTAGCTGAGTAATCCCCCAAGAACAAACTGAGTGTGTTACTCTTAAGTTATTTATTCAGTGTTTAATAATTCTGTCCAACTACATTCTTTAACCCAGAGAACTGCGGCAAAGAAATCTGTAATGCAGATGTTTAAGAAACAAGGAATAGAGCCATAAGGATGGGTCACTCTGAGAAACAATAATCCTAACCATAAATGTGTCGTATAACCTTATTTATGTGGGTCGGGCTGCAGCATGCCAACAATCATACATTTCTGCAGTCTGTGAAGCAAGGAGTTCACAGAGGACACCAATGAAGAACTACACCCAAAAAAGATGTGTATAAATGAATAGACATTTTCCATAATTTGAAAATCCACATTTATTCAACGTTCTCTTTAATGTTTTGGGGGAAGTAAATGGCTCTGTGTAACAGTAATGATTAAATGAGGATATAATTTGACTTTTGTATTTCACTTTTTAATAGCAATCTCCATTATTTTATGTTAAACTTAATCGATTACAACCAAATTAAATGCTTCATCCATCTATCACTTTAAAAATGACATTCTCCCTATTTTATTCAAATGAACACAGTTCATTTTTTTTGACAAGTGTGTATCTTTGACACAGCAGAAACTCTGTTATTTAGCCATTTTTGTTTGGTTCTCTTTTTTCTCCGTTTTTACTCAGCGCTCTTATTTCTCTGTGCTGTTTTGCTGCGTTTAACCCCGTCTCATATAAACGAGGGTCCAGCGCTGTGATTGGACAGACTCAGACCAGGGGGCGGGGCAATTCTAAAGTCTCTGTGCTTGACGTCAGAAACAGAGCAGAATCAGAATCGCTTTCTTTATCCCATGTTTTCTTACTTAGGCACCACACAGAAATCTGATTGGTTGTTTCATTTCATATTGTGGTGGTGAGTGCTCTCCAGATCTCCACATTAATGTGCTAATGAACTCAATAAAGCTTCTTTCTACCAAGCCAGAAAGTAAATATATTCCTTACAGCTGATCTGTTTGCATGAAGCCAACAAATGCACTCAGTGAACTTAAGTGCCATAGAAACGGCTCTAAACATTCAGCTGAGTCATTTCTCTAGCAGCCAAAGTCAAGTCCAGCTCTGGACCTGGTTACCAGGCCTAAATCCAATTCAGAGCACTTTGTGGAACTTAAGGCCCAAGAGATTTGGCTACATTTATTTCACACCCTTCACAACTTCTTCTACAGCAGAATTTCAGTCCACATGCCTCCAGGCCATGCCAGGTCTATTTAGAGAACACATTCTGCACACAAGCATTACCAGAGGATTCCACCATGTGTATAGATATGTTACCATCTGAAGAGAGATGTATGATGTTTAAATAAAAAAAATAAATAAAAATAAACCCACATGGTTAGTGCATGTTCACTTTAATGTTTGGACATGGAGTCCACCAACCCACACACTGTGAAACAAGACAACTCAGCCACGTTTTGGTGGGCATTCAATAAAACAAACCATTCTGGTTCTGCTCTACTACACCCCTGGTCCCCAATGCCCTGAGAAAACATCTAAATCTGTGCACTTTGGTTCTAGCCCATAATTTCCTCTCAGAGAGAACATCCAGCAGTGGATAAATCTGTCTGACCACATTCTCCTCTCATTGCTCCCTCTTCCAAGAGCTCCCCATGAATTTTCTGGCCTTTTGTCCAAAGTTTTTAATCAGAGTCAGCACTGGGCTGCAGGCCTCAACTCAGGCAGCATCAGCATCGATTCATCACTTCGCCAATCATGCTTCACTTCTTTAAAATACAAATGCAATATTTTAACTGTAAAACTATAACAGCAACTCTGGCCTTCTGATGCTCTCCTAAAAGCCTGGAGGGGTTTAAATGGCAAACGCAGCTGAATCTCTCTGATATTTATCTCTTCTGTGTGGGCTGCTGTTTGTCATGTGACTCATTACTTCACAGAATACACTAAATATAATAAGGCTTAAATCAAAAAGTCTCGGTAATACCAAGCTCAGTAATACTTTTCTCCACTTTAATGAAAGAATAAAGACTAACAAGTTGGGCAAAGATTGGCAAAACCTGAAACCTGAATATAGTTGTAAAACCTGAAGAACGGTGTGAAGCTAGGTTACAAAAAATATGGTTTATGAATTAGTATCATAACACAGGACTTTAATGATACTCTGAATTATTAAAAAATAACAATAATAAAAATTAAAAAATAAAAGCAGAAGGCAACTAAGCCCTTTAATTTGGGTTCATTTTAATGTCACCTATGGATTTAGGCCTAACAAAACAACTTTTCATGTTCATTGCGAATTTAGTCTCTGAGGCAAAGATCTGATTCAGTTTCAAGGTTTTGAGTTCACAACACCAGATGAGCCTAGCTTTGCCAAACTCCCATCGGCGGCAAAGGACTTATCCCAACTGTTGCCAATATTTCAGGTCAAATTCAGGTCAATTTTCAAGTATTATTTAAAACAAAGTTGATATATACACTGCAAATATGCCACAGAAAAATTTAATTCAACATGTTTTAACCTATTAGACTCAATCAACGTAAAGAACTGAGTAATGGGGCAATAAAACCTCACAATGACTTGTCTGCAAGCATCTAGCAGCATTTTACGCAAGTTTCATGTACTCCACATTGTGTCTGTCAATAATAATGCAGCTAATGTTGAGCAATATCACAATTGTATGAGCAATACTATTGTCATATTTGTCTCTACTGAGCAGCCCTAGTGTTACTGAAAATGTTGAGGTTGAAAAAGGACAATTTGGACATTGTATATTATTAATATACAATTAATTGAAAATTTGTCAAAATCAACATTCACATCGATTAAATTGATTATTTTTATTCTGTTATGTCCCCACTGTGTGTTCATGTACTGTCCCTTTAAAACCACACTACCAAGCCTTAGTCATGTGATTCTGCCTCTATCTGCCGCATGGAAGCAGACTAATCGGCAAACCAAGCGACTAGAGCAGCTAGTACCAAAGAAGAACAGTGTATGTGGTTTGGAACAACAAGAGAGGAACAAGCTCCCAGCAACATTAGAAAAATATCCCGTATTGAATACTGTATTATATATACACTGTACTAACCTTGTCACTGAACTATGAGTGTCAAAAATTCAAAAACAAAATAATCATTCTTTAATTGTAATTGAGGAAAAAAGCACAATTAATCGAGATACTGATTTGTACTCATATCGCCCAGCACTAATATAAATAATAAATTCATCAATATTTCTACTTCATTTTAAAGTCCTGATTCTAGGTGTGCTGCTGTGGTAGTTATAAACCCAGCTTACCCTCTTCCTCTGAGGAGGATTATTCTTATAGCTGTCACGGATACAGCACACATGGCAACCCTGCTTTACCCCTGCATTCTCAAGAGGAAAACACTAAGGCTGAACCCAGGTCTCCATATGTTTTGAATGATGTGAGCTGAGAGGATCAGTGTAAACAGTAAACAAAGTCACTGAATACATGACTCCAGACAGATGTGTGTGACATTTAAAGAGAAATGGAAAGTATTTCCTTTAAAAAAGATACCAATAAAGGCAGTGAACTATATTAATTTCAAGCGGATCCAATGCTGCCTAAATTTGACAGAATAATTCATTTTAATCAGCCACATAACTGAAAGACTATAGTCTTTAATATAAAAGATATTAACATAATATTCATTGCAAATATAAGAACAAGTAACTCTGGAGTTTTTTCCTGCTTACCTGAAAGTGGTAAGACTTGCTTATCCAGGCCCGTGGAAACAGACCTCTCGCCATAGCAGAAATTGATCATTTCAGATTAGATGGTGCTGGAGACAGAGAATGGTAGAGAGAAAAAGAAAGAGAAGAAAGAGATTGGGAAGAGGGCAGCAAAAGAAAGAAATAGGGAGGGGAAAGAATAGAGAGGGAGGGGAAAGAATAGAGAGAGAGAGAGAGAGAGAGAGAGAGAGAAAGAAAATCAAGTGATGAAACCTGCATTACATTCTCTTATGTTCTTTTAAATTAATTTTACATTAATACAGTGACAGACATTTATATGAACACGTAGAACACTCGCAAAAAAACAAAACAAACAAACAAAAATAAACAGATTGCTTCATTCCAATGTTACTTTGAGAAACAAAGTTATTCTCATCATTTTTTTAGACATTACTTTACTGTCATTTACGGTTAAAATAATAATAATAAACAAAACAGAAAACCAGCTAATTATTCACATACACAACTCTGTCATTTACATTTACCCTACAAATAAATAATATTCTGTTGTTTTCAAAGTATTTATTGCATGCCATAAATGTCAGAAATAAAACTATAGGCTCTTGAATCTCAATAAGACATATATCTACGAGCATAAGCCAAAATAACACACGAAATTATTATTATTACTATTATTATTTTTAAATGATGAAGTGGGTTTATGTTAGAACTTTCTATTCCACCTTAAACAGTGCAGCGTTTCCATTTAACAGCTACCAGCTTGCAACACACCGTTTAACCGTGACACCACTGCGCCATTTAAGGTGGAACGGACAATTTGAAAAAAAAAAAGCTGGAGAATAAAAATAACACGACAATCTCACCATTAAACAAGCTAATCCACAACATGCGGAACGCCCTCTTTTCTCCATGCTGAGCTTCAAAGAATTGATTTTGGAGGATTTAGACCCAGTTTCATGTCAACATCTCTCACATTCAATCCATTCCTTCGGCGGTGATCACACAACCTTCACTCAATGAAAGCCATTAAAGGCACAGACTCACAAGGGGCCGGGTTTGGCCGACATATACGTCACAAAAAATGCTGTTCTAATTAAAGGTGGTTGGAAAAACTGGTGTGCCAGGTTTCTACTGCCATCTATTGACTAGGGCCAATCTCATACATTTTTGTGTTTATTTTTTTCAATGTAGAGTCTAATAATTATGTATTTATGCAACAAAAACACTCACAAATAAATGGTACATATGCATTTCCGAACTCTATTCTATCGTTTCTAATGAACAAAACATTAAGCAATTTTACATTTAAGAATACAGTACTTTTAAATTACATGAAAGTAAAATAGATGTATACTGCTGAGCTCTGCATGTGACATTCTTCTAAATAAGGTATGCAAACGATGTGGGTGAACATGTGTTGTAGTGACTTAACATCATGGAAACAAATTGTATAATGCATTAGAATTACTTAATTAGGCCATTAAATTTTTCACACAGCTTAATTTATTATAAAGGCATCACCAGAAACTTTTAATCTTAGGCAACCGTAAACTCTACCAGTGTATTTCCAAAGTGCTTCTGTTCACATTTGTGCCGTTTCCTGGTAATTTCCCAGTTTTTACATTAAGATTGTCCCTTTGGGGTGAAATACTTCATACAAGAGGAAATTATTAAACTTTGACCGAGGTACCAGGATTACACTGAAAATATTTTCCTGTCCCGAAATCGAAGTCTTGAAATCCCATGAGGCTGAAATATGGCGAAACCGATATATAATAACCACACAAACTGTGGACATATTATAAAAGCAAAAGGTTTACACAAAATAAAATTATAAATAAAAGAGGATCGCTCTTAAAAATAAAACTACAAATTCCAGCGCTAAGGTCCGCCTCCGCTGGGGGAGATGAACAGAGCTGATGTCACCGCGCTGCAGAATTTGTAGTTTTGAGTTGGAGGCGTTTGAAATTCGCCGTTTCTATGAAGTCGTTTATATAAGATATACCACAAATAGGAACAAAACATTTAGACAGAGATGTAGATAAGGGTCTGTTGATGCAGTCCGCCCCACAGCATGATTAAGCAACACAGAAATACATAGCGGTTTTGTCACTTTAACTTTGTTTTTGAGGGTAAACTGACGGGTAAACGGATCGCTTCCCACGATGCACCGCGGCTCAGCGGGAACACAACATGGCGAGAAAGGCGGCGCGGAGAAAACACTCATTTGATTTATTTTAAAAGACATTAAAACTGAAGAAACTGGACCTTTTTTAAAAGTTTTAACGCCGTCCGCGCTAAAATTGACAGTTTATTTTTTCTGTATATGCGGCAGTTAACCCGGGGAAAGTGGCCGAATGAGGTAAAACAGCTTTTATTCTGAACAATACCAACATCTCTAACAACAATACAGAGCTCTGTTGAGGGTTACAGCACAACGCAAGATTTCTCAGCTTAGCCAGAATACCTAAGCTTAAAGTCAAACCTGCCCAGGAAGAAAAGATCTGAGGGACTTCCTATTGAACAATCCTCAGTTTTGGACTTAAGTTATCTGGATAAATGAGAAATCCTGTTTTACTACACAACCCCCACCAGAGATACAGTAACACACTGGATACTGAAAGTAACACTAAATTGTGCATTGGGCATTAAGGACAGTTCTGCCTTGAATGTAATTATTGTCATCCCACATTTTTATTATTTTTTTTTCTGTGTGTGAAAATTGGAAATTTGGGCATAGAATTAACAACAGATTAACAAAAAGTTAATGGTATTTTGTTCTCTGATGGTCTGCTGATTTTATATATATATATATATATATATATAATATTATATTATCATTATGTTATTTGAGTAACATTGTGGCAGTTTTAATGTGCACCAGTACTTGAAAATACAGAAAACAATAATAAAAAATATTTTAGCTTTAATTCTTCCCATGCTCTTCATGCAATTTGAATGATGTCGTTTCTTCTTGAATGTTGTAGATATATAATGTTTGTCTGAATCTAATAACTCAAATGATATGAAGTCAGAAGTGATGTTAATGTATTCATTTAATTTTTAATACACAATAAAATGCCTGACAGTTCTCTCTAAATATTTTGGGTAGAAGTGTAGCTCAGGTGTGTTGACAATAAAGGAAATATCTATAGCATTGCAATAATGGATGTAATTTCACTAGGATGTGATTTGATAACATGCTAATTTGTTTCCTAACAGAGACTCAACGGGCGCGCACAGTCTGGGCTCCCATCAGAAGTCTCCATCCCATCATCCAGACTCTTCTCATCTGTCCCTGTCCAGACTCTCCCTCAGAGATGGGCAGAGTGACACAGAAAGACTTGCTAATAAGTTTGAGGAGGGGCAGGACGTTCTAGCTCGATGGTCAGATGGCCTGTTTTATCTGGGGACAATCGAGAAGGTCAGCGTTCCACATAGTTCTGTTAATCTGTAAAGAACAAAATGTATTTGTCCGTCTGTCAGTCTTTTTATAAGTCTGTCTGTCACTGATTTTGGAATTTTGACTCGATACCAGTACCCAGTATCTTTCTTTGTACATATCTTCTGATGCCAATTCATAAAGTCAAATTTACCTCTTTTTGTTCTGCTAGATTTTATTTTCTCACACTAGATAATAAACCAACCCAGATGGGCAGACTCTTATGTATGTGTAATATGCCTTTTTATTGTTGTTTTATTCAGATAAACAAGCAAAGGCAATGCTGTTTTGTGGTTTTTGAAGATAAGTCGAAGTCGTGGGTTCTTTGGAAGGACATTCAGACAGGCAAGTGCCCTTCACTGTGTACTCAAAATAACCATGACTGAATCTCAGATGGTTTCTTATTCCCTGTATAGTGCTCTTAATAGACCTTAAAACAAACTTAAATAGCTCCTACACCTACACAGTGCTTTATGTCTCACGAGCTATTTGAGATACATATAATTCTCTACATGACACATAGCTTTTTCTTTCAGAAAGACAGCTTTATTACTTGTCAACTGATTGTGTTTTGTACTTTATCCCTATGTATTTTGGATAGATTTGCTATAATTCACATGGAGCTTTTCACTTGTCAGTTTTCCTCGTAGAAGCCTGAAGAAGCTGGAGAATATGCAGTTGCCTACTTTTACTGATGGTATTGTAACATTCCTGTAGGCCATGTTCAAGTTGAAATGCACTAGTGTAGTGACATATTTTAATTGTTTTATCTGTGTTTATGCACATTACATTAAGATTTTTTCACTTTTTGCATTCCACCTTGAAAGGATCATTGGTGCACTGGGGTTAGTGTCATAATGGGTTTAGAGTGAAATATCGTCATTGTGTTTTTAAAACCTTAAATATTTACACCATAAGGAAAAACCATTTGTCTTTTACATTGTATTTAATTTTGTGATGAAGGGGCCAGTAGAAATGGTTGATAATTAATTATTCTGTTTATTGTTATAATAATAACTGAATATTTTGCAATCAGCTAATTAGTCTTAGAATTACTTACAGATTATTTTTAATAGAGTAAAATGTATAGAGTTACCAGGAACCTTTAGAAACTATTCAGAGCATTTCTAAGGTCCAAAGATGCATCACTTAAGCAGAAGATTGTCTTGCACAGAGGGTTGGTTGAGATCTAATTCTGAATTTGAACAGACCCTGGACAGTAATTATATTATTGCTGCTGTGTGTTACAGGGGACAGTGGAGAGGAGATGCTTTGCACTATTTGCCAGAATGAAAGCTCAGAACCACCCAATGAAATGGTCATCTGTGACAAGTGTGGACAAGGTGGGTGAGCTAGTGGGTAGCACTCGGGGGTAGAAATGGCCCGGAATGTTTTGAAAACCTCTTTAGGGGGTAAAAGTTGAGACTGGATCAGGTTTCAACTTAGACCTGTAGAGCTCAGTGTTACTAAAACCATACACGGGGAAACCATGTACGCTTGTTTTTCACTTCACTTAATCTCAAAGGTAATATGTAAATAGGTAAAGTAACAAATAAATAAGTAGAGTAATACATGTAATTTAAATGTTGTCACAATGTTAATACAAAATGTAAGGGTTGGTTTTTTGTATGTTAATTTTAAACATGTCAAAAGCTGGCTTTTAAGGACATACTTTAGTTTTGCCAAAAGTGTGGAGAGGATTCCTGCAGTAGGACCTGGACCTTTCCACTTCTAGTGACAGTCAATTAACTTTATTACTTAGAAGCATTTTCAAAGTAACAATAGACCTCCATAAAATTCATCATTTCTGAAATGCCCAAGAAAGAGATTTCAGGTTCACAGATGTGGAAAATGAGTCATGTTTACAAACAGTGTATTATTATGTAACAGATCAGACTAATTCCACTCAGATATCAATTACAGTCCTGTTTGCTACTCCTTATTTTGTAGGATACCATCAACTCTGCCATACCCCCATCATCAGTTCCAGTGTCATTGCATCTGATGATAGATGGCTCTGCAGACAGTGTGTGTTTGCCACTACGACGAAGGTTTGCTGACGTTTCAATCTCCTTGGTGTTTAGGTTGTTAGGTGTAGCCACATAGTAATACCATGTGTAACAGGTTAAATATACATCATACATACATATTTCAGTGACTGTGTTTGCAGTCATTGTGTTTGTGTGTAACTGGTTGACACAAGTGATTCCTCAAGATTTTATAAAATTTGGATGCAATGCATGCTGGGTAATTTTTTAACATGGGTATGGTTATAAATTACATTGATATAAAGTCTTGTGTTCTGTGAAACTGAACTCATTGGAGGAGGTATTGATGCAGTGTAGAATACAGCATAACTGATCAAATAATATATATATTTCTAGCCACAAATATCCTTTTAATGATGAATTACACTTCAGGAAATGTCTGATTACATCAGAAGCATATTTGTTCTTTTGACAAGGCATGTTCTATGCATTTACTGGGTTCTGTTTTGTTCTAATTTCAGAGGGGTGGTGCACGAAAGAAAGGACCAAATGCTAAAGCTCTGCAGGAGATGAAGCAGTCTCTTCCGTACACTCTGGAAGATCTGGTGTGGGATCAGGGCCATAAAACTAACACTCAGCAATGCTACTGCTACTGTGGGGGACCTGGAGAGTGAGTGAGCTACACACACATTCATAATTGGGGTTTGAAATACCAGCGCCTCTTGGGGCTGAAATCAGGTTCACAAAACAACAGCAAATATTGAACCATGTGCTGACATTTTTTACTCAGTAATACCAAGTGTTTAAGTAAGAAAGCAAATTCAGCAGATTAAGATTAAGGAGGAATTCCAGGCTCAGATTCCAGGGAAGATTAAATACATGATTGACTGGGGTAAACACTGTATTCAGTTTTATATATGTAGATTTAAAGCACCCCATGGGTCACTTGCCCATTCACATACATGTTTAGAAGGCTGGCAGTTCTCCACAAGGGGGTGCCATTTTTTGTTTTATTTTTTAATCAAAACAATCTTTGTTTTGATTAAAAAATAAATAAAATTGAATACATTAAAAAGTTTTGTTTTCTGAATTTATTTGATGAATGATTTACTTAGTGTGTTCATTCATATCTTTTTTTTTTCTTCTTTGTGTAAAATTATTGTTTTTCATATGATTAATGTTTTTTAAGCAGAGTTTTTCTCTCTCCACAGCTGGTATTTGAAAATGCTGCAGTGTAACAAATGTAAACAGTGGTTTCATGAGGCGTGTATCCAGTGTTTTGAAAGGCCTATGTTGAATGGTGACAGGTAAAAAACTAATTATAATTATTTAGTAACAAAAGGGGTTAAAACCTCATTTGCATATTAGAGCCTTCTTTGACTCCAGAAGTCACTGCAATGATTGTTTTACTCTCTGTAGGTTCTATCTGTTTGTCTGTTCAGTTTGCAGTAGTGGACCAGAGTACCTCAAACGACTGCCTCTAAGATGGTGAGTTTCCGTACTTGAGTTTCACATAAATATCTACAAAATGTCAGATAGCAGAGTAAAATATTTGACTTTCTGTCATTTTTGTTCATTTTGAATGTGAAATGTATCTAACTCTTTCTCTCCTATATATGACATTTGGAAGCAAAGCTCTATTGGTGACATTAACACATTTTTGTTTTGTTGTGTTTTGTTCTGCTCTGTCTCCACAGGGTAGATGTTGCACACCTGAGCCTATACAATCTGAGTGTTATTCATAAAAAGAAATATTTTGATTCTGAACTGGAGCTTATGACTTTTATCAACGAAAACTGGGATGGACTACAACTTGGAGAGGTGATATTTGCAGGTTTTTCTTGCTGCATTTAAAACTTGGTTGCCAGTTTGTTATAACCATATATCTACTGGTATTGTCTGTTTTATCATTTGAATATAGGCACTTATCGTTTACCAAAAAAACTGCAATCACAAGCAGAAAAATTGTCACAATGTCTGTTAAATCTGGTTAATTTTGCTCTCTTTGCAATAAAACATGGAAGTTGATCTGTGCTATTTTAATAAATGCACAGTACTTTCAGAAAATCCTTTTGCTTAGCACTATAACAAAATCATAATTACCATTAAATAGGCATACTGACTTCCTCTACTGTGTAAGGCCACTTGACACTTTATTTTGGGTTTCAAATTCACAGCTGACAGAGACCCCTAAATCAGAGCGATATGAGAAAATTCTGGAAGCACTTACTAACAACCCAGCAATGTAAGTTATCCTCTCTTAATATTCTTCTACAATTCTCCTCAGTGTCTCATGTCTGTTAAAGGGCAGGTCAGTTGGGTTTAATACTCTAGTTCCCTCTGTCCAGGTTTATTTCTGGAAAGGAGATAAAGAAGAAAAAAGACCTCTTTGGATTACGGATCCGCTTCCCTCCGTCCCCCCACAGCTCCGATATGCCCTCGCACCGAGAACAGGAGAAAGCCTCACAGGAGATTAAGATCAAAGGCAGGAAGTCAAGCAAGCCCCCCCACTCACCCAGGTGAGTCTCATGATTCTTTCTCTTTCTCTCTGCCGTTTTTTATTTTTGTCTTTGCCTTTTTCTTTCTCTCCCTTCTGCCCTTCTTGAGTTAGTTTTAGCTTCCTCACTTTGTCTCAGTCTTTTCCTCTTTCCTCTTCCTTCTTATGCTTTCTCCCTCTCCTGCCTGTCCTTGTGTAGCTCTCCCATTATGTTTCTCTTTTTGTCTTTTTCTTTGTCTCTGTTTTTTCTGTTCTTTCCTCACACATCTTTCCCTTTATCAGCACGGTCACCAATGGAGTTGTAAATAAAGGAAAAAGGAAGTTCAACACTCAGTCCTTGGAGACGCTGGCCAAGCTCAGACGATCAGACGGACTTTTGGCTCAGGTGGGGATGTAGAACATTGTAGCTACAATTTGAAAGTAAGAAAATTTGGGGGTTAAAAATACTAACATCAGCATTTCTTCTTTTTACTTTTGCCCCTTAAATGTAGAATGATATGAAGTTGCCGGCACTGGACAGCAGCTCGCTGAATGTGATGACTGCTAAAAGGTGAGAGTTCAATCTAATCTCTGATTTGGAAATTGCTGGAATACAATAGTGATTGTGCTGTAATGTATTGTTCATACTTCCTCCAGCATCAAAAGTGAAAAGTCTTTGCCATCATCAAGTACCTCAGATGTCGACTCAGTTGGTGCCACAACTGAAACTACCTCAACTAGTATATCCAGGTATTATTAACAATGGTTTAAGCATCAAGAAATTGAGGCCTGTAATTTAACAGATTTAAAAATGAAGAGGTTTATTCTCAGGGTGCTTTAAATCACTTTTAAAAGCCTGACATTCTGCATTTTCTGCATCTTATTGCCTTTAGCTTAGGCTCCCTAATGTGGACTCAAAGAGTAGCACAGATGAAATGTTATATTGTTAAAAAAAGAAATAAAGTGAGTTTAAGGTAGACATTACATGTTTGAGAGCATTTATCTATTCTTCAGTAACACTTTTGCCTGTATATACAGTTTTCTTTTAAATTAAAACATAAGTATAGAAAGCACAATGGAATTATTTGTCTAATATAAGATAGTTAATACTAATACTAATGATGGATCATTAAATTTTTCCGCTGCACTAGCCTAAGTACCCCCAGCAACATTCTGTCTGATCGTTTGAGGCCCATGACACAGCCACTAGTGAAGAGGCGTCGCGGCCGGCCTCGAAGAGCTCTCCAGACGCCCAACCCAGAAATCCCCCCTCGACCTGAACCCCTGAGCCCCAGCATCCAGGAGCCAGCCTTCTCAAGGCTCCACCCCACAGACTTTCTCCAAAGCCTGGACCCCAGCACGCAGTTCAGTCAGCTCAAGAGCTCCATCAGCAGCTACTTTGGTGCAGCCGGGCGAATGGCCTGCGGAGAGAAATACCGCGTCCTGGCGCGCAGAGTCACTGAGGACGGGAAAGTTCAGTATCTGGTCGAGTGGGAAGGGGTCACTGCTTCATGAGTTCAAACACACATTTGGTTCCCACAGAACCCCACCCCCACCCCCCCGCACACACACACACACACTGTGGAGCAGCTCTGATGTTGTCCATTTAGTTTTTAATTTCTGTGTGATGTTAGCGCTGAGGTCAGAACAGTTTCAGTATGTGGAATGTAAGTAAGGTCGCATGCAAAAGTTTGACTACAAGTTTTGTTGATTTTTTTATTTTAAAAACTGTTAAACACATCTGCTCTTATTTTTGCATTGTTTATTTTTTTAAATGAACATTTCCTGAAACATAAAACCTGAAATGTGCCCTGAGCAAACATTTTGGCACACTTTGTGTATTGTTATTTATATGTTAACCTCTGAACTAGAAATCGTGGTTTTTGGGGAAAAAAAATCCTGGTAGATGTGTTATAAATTACTTGTAAATTCAACAAAACCTGTGAATTATCTAGAAATACTCATACTTTTGCATACAACTTTAAGTGGTCACCGAAGGAAGATTTGTGTGTCTTCAGGACCACAGAAATCGAGAGAGAGGTAGAGAGATATATCAGACTATTGTACATGCCTCTGTGCCATTACATAAGGACTGCCTTGTAGATTGTAGATGTCAGTGGAGCTACACATCAGAAGTTGGGTTTACATTAGGACTGGAAGCGAGGTTCATAATTCAGGTTATAAACATTCTGACCTATCCATGCTCTGCCAACAAGTTTTAGTTCTGTAGCAAATGTTGCTAGGCTGGACTAGCTTGAAAAAACATCCTAAATTTCATTGCATCCATTGAGAAATAGTGGAAGTGTGTGTTTAACTGTATTATATAACATTGGGTTTACAGTTTACAATTCTCTAACAAGCTACACTGTGTTATTGTTGTTATTTCTAATAGAAATGAAGCAGGTGGAAAACCACAACAGAAGAAAATTAATTACAGGCAAATAATATATTCAGTTGTCAAGGGAAATTCCACTGATTTCTGTTAACTTCAGTATCTAGGAGTTAAATAAATGAATTTGAAGTAGTTTGGTGAGAAAGTTTGAACCAGTAATGTGTAAAGTGTTGATAGGAACCAGACATTTGCCTCTAAAATCTCACAGAAAGGTAACCCAAAGAAAACGGGTTCTAGATCTGTACTAAAACACTGTAGTTAACACATTGTGAACATATCAATCCATATGTTGCCCATGGAGATTTGATAATATGTATGCTTATCATGTCAGGGAATTGAACCCTGGTCTTTTGGTGTTAAGGTCAGTGGTTTTACCCACTGCACTGACCTCATAACTCTCTGGTTCCTATTACCACCAACACCAATGTAATAAAATCAATGAAATTAGTAAATGGGTGCTCTGAAAACTTTGATTTACATCTCTAATAATTAATTTAAAAATTGGGATTCCTCTTTAATAGTTACACAGTGTAGATTAATAAAAGCTGTAGTTGCTATAAATGTAGGCAAAGCATTGATGGATCAGTTCTCTACCATTTCAATCTGTTTACTTCTGATGTGCAGTTTCCCAAAGAGGTTATTGAAAAATCAATGCTGTATGCTGCTGCAGATTAGTTTTATTAGTTTTTTTTTTCTTCTTCCCCTCTTTCCTCCTTTCTATTATTTCAGAATTTATTTTCCTATCAGGCTGAGTGAGCCTAGGAGAGAACAATTTTTCAATAGGGCACTTTTTAATATATATAAATATATAATTTTTTCTTCTTTTCACAGTGGATTGCACATACACTCAACCTGTTAATCTGGTGTTGCTCATTTTGCAACTCAGTCAAGACCTTTAGAAATTCTCAGACAAAAGGTGTTTGTGAATCTGTGGTGATTATCAAAGATTACACAGCATTAACTTCTATATTAGAACTGAATGTTACTCCATGGGAATGTGTGAATAACTGGCTAAGATCAGATGTTCACTAGTGACCGCCTCTAATCAGAATAATAGAGATTTAACAGAGACTTGAGGAGTGTTTAAAACAATGTTTGCCAGTTTGTATTAAAGACTGAGCACTGTAATCCTAGATGAAGGTCCCCTCATTTTGCATATGGAGTCCTTGTATTTTATATTCAGCTGTGATTTATTTTTTGTTTTGTTTTTTTCTTCCCTTCCCTCTATTTAATCTGTTGTATTCTTTAACCTACACATGCTCATAACCCTGAGATCCTTTGTGTTTAGAGCCTGGTTTCTCTTGTTGCTGTTGGACGTCTTTGATTGTTCAAGTAAAATATGCACACTATTGACATTAGCAGCTCAAGGATCTTCATTTTTAGTTTTGTGGGGTTTTATTTTTAGGTTATCTTGTTTAACTTTGTGTCCTAGTTTTGTTTTCATCCTATGCAACTCAATACTCAACAGATAGGTTTAGATTTTGAGGATTTTAAAAAAAAACTGGTTTTGTTTTCTGCTCCATATAAGTCATCTGCTTCAGGAAAAACATAACAGCAATATTTTTGTTACAACCAACTCAGGCTTTTTTGAAAAATCTCGGTGCTATTTATTGCTTTGGATAACAGTGTACACTAACGAGACGTGAAAAAAAATTGGGGAAAAAAAAATCCCCTCAGGATGCTTTCTTTACACTTCACTGTGCAGGAGGGTGAGGAATGGGAATTAGTAGATTTTACTGGAATAAAAAAAAGACCAGATTGGATGTCTCCTGATTGTATTTTCATACAATGTTTGTAAGTGTTTTGTAGCATTAATCCAAGTCATCAGATGTGGTTTTGTTAGTAGTTCTCAGTTCAGATGGAAATTTTGGTTTTTCATAGAAAACGTGATGATATCCAACCACTCACCACTATGAGCTTTCACTGTAAAGCAGGATACGGACTTCAACATCAATACCTCTTTTATTAAATTTGATATGTCATGTGCTAAGTGATGTGTTTATAAAACGTTTCTCAGTTGGTGTACAAGTGCTAGATCCATGCGGCTTTTATCTTTTTTATTTTTATTATTATTATTTTTTTTTTTACTGGCTTGAGCAGGCTTTATAGCCAAAGAAATAAATCCATCAAATCATGTTTTGCTGTGCCTTGTTTCTCTTAGTAAAATGCTCCCAGTTGCAATGTAATGAAATCGCTAAAATAATTATAATTGTTATTATTTATTAATTATGTAGGCATAAAGCAAAGTTTGTGGGCTTCCACACTGCTCTCAGGGTCCTTGTTTTGCCTAGAATAGGGTGACCATATATGAGTTTTCAAAAAAAGAGGACATGGGGCAGGTTGGCATCACAAATGCTTCAATAACCAACTCTGCTGCCGAAATTTAATACATAAACAGATACTTGTTAACAAGATAAAAAACATGCCTTTTTGGACAGATTCCTTTCCATTCATCATTTGGCCCTAAGCAAAAATAATAAAATAGTATTTTTGTCATTTCTTGACAGTTTATTATCATTGAAACCTGTTATGTTCTGTTTTAAAGCGACGTGTTTACTTTTTGACTGTGTTTTTTAAACGTTACTAAAAGCAAGCACCACATTTTATCGACCAGAAGTAATAAAGACTTGATAAATGATCAGAGCATCACTGGGATCCAGACATTGTGTGAAAATACATATATTTCATATTTTATAAGGTCTGTCTGATAAAACGTGCTGGGTGTGTTAGCTATAATTCAGTCTCTCCCCTGTTTCGATTTTAATGATCCGGAGAGTTGGCCTGTTTTCTTCTAAAGTCAATGTTAAAGAGAAAAACTGCGCAGATTAACTCGTCAGAAAGTCAGTAACGGTCAGGTGTGCCCGTGTATTTACGTCGTTATAGGGACAACAGTGACGACTTTCAGTTATGTAAAATATAGAGCAGTCAGTGAAAGGCTCGTGTGACACAGAAACGCTTCCTTACGGAGATGAGACTATGATGAATTACCTTAACAACCTTCAAAACGTTTCTGTTCGCAGCTCCAAACTCTGTGATGTGGAGCTCGGCTGAAAGTGACGTAAGCACAAGCAGGGGCGCGCGGCGACGTGTGTCCCATTTCTGCTCTGAGCTCCGACCCCTTGAACACTTGATCCCTGCGCGCCCATTTTGTTCACCTAAAACAACGTCATCGAAGTGCACTCTTCAAAAAGGGACTGGTGCTTATTGTAATAATTGGGACAGGAGAAAGACTGTGGACGACAAAATCCCGGACAGTTTTGGAATCCCGGCCGGACGCATTTTTTAGGTACCGAAAAGAGGACATGTCCGGCAAAAAGAAGACGTCTGGTCATCCTAGCCTAGAATCATTCTCTTTGAGGAGTTTTGTGTGTTGTTCTTGTGTCTGTGGGTTTTCTTCAGGATGGACATGTCCACAGGTGTGCGGGACTGGATGAGTCTGTGACGGACGGACTCCAGATTCACAGTGACCGTGACTTGGAAAATGCAGCCAGCTTTAAGACATGGAAACAGCCATGAAAAATGTAAATATGGTTTATTTGCCCATTAGTGATGTGTTGGTCGTGATTGAACCGGTTCAAAGAGCCGGCTCTTGTAAGTGAACGATGAGAGCCGGTTCCCGTCTAAGACCGAGCCATTTTTTTCTAAGGCTTGTCATTCAACCAATCAGAGAACAAAAGGCAAGGGAACCAAACACCGAAGGGTTATACCAACCAAGCAACCTCCCTGCTTGTGGTGTGTGCAGTGCTCGCACATGGAAAACAGGAGGAAAGTAAAAAGGGAGAGCGGGAGGGAGAAAAATGCCAATCTGCCTTCCAAAAAATAGGTGAAGAAAATGTTAAATCAGTTAAATGTTTGTCGACAGTTGTGGTTGTTTTAGTCACTACCGTTGAATGCTGCTGTTTTGCACTTTGCAGAGTATTTGTTTATTTTATTACCCAGAAATTGATGATTATTTAACCGCGACCCTGAAATGGAGATACAGAAAAGAAAATGGATGGATGATTATTTAATTTAATAAGCTGTTTTGTAATACTTATCTTTTGGGTTCCATTGGCTATATTTCAGAGTTTACAAGTGATTTTTATTAAGGTGTTTAAATAAAAATCCAGTTATTTATACAATTGAATGTGTGAGTGCAATCAGTGAGTTATTACAAGACAGCCATAAAAACAATTGGCCATTGCAACACTATTTATTATTTTTAATATTGAACAATAATATTTTGTCCATATAGTCATGTAAAATGTAGGTAATATTGTTCTCTACCAGTGGAAATAAGTGATAAAACAAAGCCATTTAGGAGCCGAAAGAGCCGGCTCTTTATGAAGAGCCGATTCAAAAGAGCCGGCTCCCCAAAAAGAGTCGAAATTCCCATCACTATTGCCCATTAAAACGTTTTTTCGTGTATTGTCGTTTATATGAAAACGATATGCCCCGCCAACATTGGCGCCTCTGCATGCACCAATCACATTGCTCGGCATTTGTGATTGACAGATCGCCATTATATAGTGATTGGTTGCTTTTTATGTCCCGCCTTCTAAAGTCTCATCCAATTGGAATTGGCTGACTTGCTGTCAACCAATCAGGGGCGGCTATGGTTTGCTATAGGGTTTTGTTTGGATTTGGAGCTGTTGGAGCTAATGTGAGTAAATGACGTTGTAAGAGATTTTAAAGTCAATTGTAATATGTTTAATGTTTCAGAACTGAGCGAAAATTTGAGTGAGTTCCTTAATGTGTAGAAAAATCATCTGGAGATACTTTAGTGCACGAGGAACAGAAACGGGTGACAACCTGTTGCTTGGATGCAAAGAAACGAGTAGGGTCTGAAGAGATTTGCCTTAATGTTTCTTAAAGACAAATTGTGCTTTTACATCTGTATTCGCGAATAATTAACTTCAGTTCATTGAATGTGTTTAACACTATTTGCAAAAATACGATAGCATCTTATTCAGGAGTTTGAAGTTGGGCTTAAGGTGGAATTTTCCGCTCCACCTTAAATGCTTCATCCGTTACATACTACACTCATTGCTCCACTGATTGTATTGGTGCACTTTGTTCTTCTACAATTACAGACTGTGGTCCATCTGTCCTTCTACATACTTTGTTAGCCCTCTTTAATCCTGTTTTTCAATGGTCAGGACCCCTACAATGCTGGTATGGTTTGGGTGGTGGATCATTCTCAGTGCTGCAGTGACACTGATGTGGTGGCGTTAGTGTGTGTGTGGTGGCAAGAATGGCTCAGACACATCAGTGCTGCTGGAGTTTTTAAACCCCTCAGTGTTACTGCAGCACTGAGAATAGTCCACCAACCAAAAATATCCAGCCGACAGTGTCCTGTGTCCATTGATGAAGAACTAGAGGACGACCAACACAAACTGTGGAGCAACAGATGAGCTACTGTCTCTGAATTTATGAATTTATATATTAAGGAATGGGAGTATCTAACAGTAAACACGGCTTCAAAAGGTATGTGTTAACTCAGTTTTAAAGGTTAGGTTTTAACTAACATCTTTTTTGGTTTATGTTGTCTTGCAGATCTGGAGTACGTGTGTCCAGAAGTATTTTTAAACAGATATTTAATTTTAAAATGTCACGTAAGCCTGTGTGAGCTGTTTACTTCTCCCACTTTATTGATTATGAAAACCACCAAATGTTTAGCTCGGACCGAGGTTTGGTGAATGATGTGGTGTCTTTGAGAAATCAGCTAAGATTAACGGAGAAAAACCTCCAAGCTCTAGGTCTTCAGTTAAGGTAAGGCACAGTTTTGTGCTCCATTTGTAAGTGATTAAGAGAGGTAATTTTTGTAATAATGCTTTTATTTCAATAGAAAATAGTCTCTGCCTTAGTCTGTCAAACAAAACAGTGATGTCTGACCCTACATTTTGCAGCCAGTCAGAACATGACAGCATCGTAGAGCACAGAGCTGAGAGTGAGTCAGACGATTTTCCAGACCACCTCACTTTAGAGGATCTTCAGCAGTGTGATGCTGTGAAGACATCATCCTGTTTAGGTAATCTGGAGAGAAGTACCGCTCCAAATGAATCAGAGCTCAGAGGATGTCAGAGAGCACACAGTGATTGCAGAGTGAGTAATACTTTTCTATCCAAGCTTGGGATGTGCTTTATAGAGGAATTAAATATTTTATGTCTAAACACATTTTGACATCAGACTTTTGAAATGTACAAAATTTGTCCTCTCCAGCACCCTGAAATTACCACAGAACTGAATAAATGTAACCAAACCCTACATCAAAAGTAAATAGTAAACCAAACCTTTTGATTAAATAAAAAAAAAAACATTTTGATTTAAATCTGTTTAAAAAATGTTTTATTTTTAAAGTTTTTCATTTTGGGCGGCACGGTGGCACAGTGTCGCAGTCACACAGCTCCAGGGGCCTAGAGGTTGTGTGTTCGATTCCCGCTCTGGGTGACTATCTGTGAGGAGTTTGGTGTGTTCTCCCCGTGTTTGCGTGGGTTTCCTCCGGGTGCTCCGGTTTCCTCCCACAGTCCAAAAACTCAGGTGGATTGGCAACTCAAAAGTGTCCGTGTGTGTGAATATGTGTGTGTATGTCTGTGTTGCCCTGTGAAGGACTGGCGCCCCCTCCAGGGTGTATTCCCACCTTGCGCCCAATGATTCCTGGTAGGCTCTGGACCCACTGCGACCCTGAACTGGATAAGCGCTTACAGATAATGAATGAATGAATGAATGCATTTTAAATTTTCACACACATTTTTCACTGTGACTCCTTTTAGTCTCACTCCAGAGACATGGAGAACGAGGCACAGCTCAGAAGAAAGCTTAACACCATTCGTCAGGAGAACACCTCTCTGGTTCTGGAGAATCGGCAGCTCATTACGGAACTTGAGGCTACACAGCTGGAACTCACCAGCTCAAAGTCCAAGGTACCACACTGCATTCACAAGCCAAAAAAAAACAACAAATTTTAAAACAACACATTAAATAACTATACTGAGTTATTCAATATATATATATATATAGTATATCAATATAAATACCATATATATTGAAAGGGTGAATTTATACTTCTGTGAGGATCCACATAATTTTTTTGTGTGTTTTCAGAATGAGCATCAGTATTTAAACCAGACTGTAAAATTAAAATGAAGAAGAAATCTTGCATTCTATTGAACAATGAATAAAAAAGGAAGATGTGGGGGAAAATAAAGACTTATATACAATAAAGCTGAAGACTGTCTGCTTTAGTTATACACTGCCCCTCTTTTGACCACCAGTGCCAAAACTGCTCAGTTTTGTTTTCACATTTGGATTTTTTGGGTTCAGTGTTGTTTGAGTTAGGGTTGGGGTTATTGATACACAGACCTGTACAACCCATAGTCAAAATTCAGGAGAGTTGTGTGCCAGTGTGTTTGGCTACATTTGTGTGGATACAGGATTTGCAGAATACAATATTTTGTGGTGTTTTGCAGATTCGCTTGTTAGGCTCCTCTATTGGTGCAAAAAACTCCAGTGTATCAGTGATGATGGACCACATCCAGGACCTGGAGTCACAGCTGGAGAGTCAAGCCAAAGCCCTAAAGTAACTCCACATTTTTCTTTTATAGGTCAAGTTTCTAGTGATTAAATCCAAAAATATTATTAAACATTTTATATATATATATATATATATATATATATATATATATATATATATATATATATATATATATATAGTTTGTTTCTTTTTTAAGCATGTCGAACTTGATGTCAATGTTCTTGCAGGGAAGTTGAGCAGAAACTTGCAGCAAGTGAACAGACAGTGATTCATCGTGATAGAGTAGTGGTGAAACTCAAAGAGGAGCTGAAAGCAGTTAAAGCTGAATTATCAGATAAAACTCAACTATGGAAGCGGTAATGAATTTCTCTGTTTTCAACATACTGGGCTTTAACTACAGATTTAGAGGCAAGATAAAGAGTTGAATTTAGTACATACACTAACTTTCCCTGTCTTTTAAATTCAGATAAGTTCTTTAAACCTAATACAAATATATAAACGATTTCTTTGCCAGTACGGAGCAGCAGAGAAACCAAGCTCTTAGAAATGCAGAGAAACTGACTGTGGCTTTCAAAGACTACAAAGGAGAAGTGGCTGAAAAACTGAAGAAGGTAAGGAAGAAATCTTATCAGATGTTTTTTTTTTGTTTGTTTTTTTAAACATTAAGTGGTACATGCTTCTCTCTCTTGGCTGAAGGTCATGGACAATGAGGGAATGTTAAAGACCAGCTTGATAGAGTGTGATAGAGAAAGAGAGGAGCTTGAGGACAGATGTAAAGAATTAGAAAGAGAGATTGAGAGGATGGGTCAGAACCTCAGGTATGTAAACATGTCTTGTTTATGTTGTGTCTGACATTCACTGTGTCTGAAAATGTGCCCTATTCACTATTTAGGATACTATTTTAGGGTTCTGCCATTTTATAGTAGTATCCACAAACACAGGGGACAATTTTCAATGCACTCAAACAATCCCACAATGCATCACAAGAAGTATAGTACAACCCATGTACACTAGTGGATAACACTTCTGTGTTATGTAGGTTCACTTCCCTATAGTAGTGCACTGTGTAGGGAGTAGTGAATAGGGAGCCATTTCATACACAGAAATAGACAATCACTTTAAAAAGCATTATAAATGTGTAATATACTTAATCTAACCGTCTATCTGTCTGTGTATCTAATCCATGTGCCTCAGAGAGCTGAAAGAGAGTAGTGTCCGAGCCGAGTCTGTGGCAGTGGAGCAGGTGGAGCTGCAAAGCCAATTACAGCAGGCTTCAGAGCGGCTGCGCCACCTGGAGAAAGAAATGGTGCAGAAGGAGGCCCAGCTGCAGGAGGTCTCAGAGCTGAGGAGGGAAAGGGAGGATCTGCGCCTCCTCTCTGCTTGTCAAGAGCAGAGGCTTGCTCAGACTCAGAGAGAGATTGAGCAGGGCAGACTGGAGCTGACCAGTCTGGAGAGTGTACTAGACATGTTACACCTCAGAGAGGTGGGTGTTTCTGTTACAGATGCAAAGTTAATGAAGTACTCTGTTAACTGTGTTGAATGCCAGTATTCTAAAGACAAAAGTCTGTTTATGTTTATGTGTATACATTAATCCTGATGCCACTTTGCTGTTTTTCCAGAATAGAGATGGAGCCTTCTGTGTGAACCCATGCCTGTTACCGGCACTGAATTACGCTACAACTACAGAGCTTCTGAAACACAAACCAGGTGGGTTTTAAAGAACTATTTCCAGTAGTATCTGGACAATATTTCTAATGCTTTCTAATAACTCCTTTCAGTCATTTTTATCTTAGATTTAGTTATCTTAGATTTGGCTCAGTGCTACACAAACATATGTAAGAAAACGTTTGAGTACTTCCAGGTGCCAAACAAGGTTACTAGGCTGGTTAAAGCATATTCTGAGCATATTCAGTTTTGCTGTAGTACAGGGGAATATGTTAAATCATGGTAGCGATCAGAAATGGGTATAATGTCTGGATGTATGATTTCACCATTTGCATTAGAGGTAATAATTAGGGCCAACCCATAAGTGGGTTGTAAGCGGTCAGAGGTTGCGTAATGGTTTTTTGGCTCCCCCTAATTAGGGCATACATGGACGACATGACAACCCTGACGACTACTGTGCTTAGCACGCGGTGGTTGCTGGGGAAGTTAAATGAAAATCTGAGGTTGCGTAGGTTGAAAGTTAAATCAAGCAAGTCTAGGAAGTTGCAAGAAAATTTTGTAATGAAAGGAGATATGATCCCTACAGTAGTGGATAGGGATAACAGGATTTTATGTGGCTCCAGGTAGGAAGAGAGTGGAGTGAGCCCTATGTAAATCTCTAATGGCTTGGCATAGGATATTTTACATCTTATCTTGTGTATGGTTATAATAATCACAATAAAACTCTAAATCAAATGCAGGACAATATCTACCTGGTGCTAGTTTATTCTTCACCCTGTGCTGTTTGTCTTACTCAGAAACATGAATGGGGTAGTCAGTTAGCATTTTTTATAGTATATGTTAGCTTTAATTTACTGTTAATATATTCCCATCCCTGTGGTTATATATTCTTTTAACTCTTTCTTAGAAAAGCAATTATTTTGTGCTTTTTAAATGATTTAATATTTCTTATCTCTCCAGGTGAGCGTTATCAGAAGTTGCTGGCCGTACTGCAGATGGTCGAGAAGGAGAAGATGAGACAGGCCAGTGCTGCACAGAACCTGCAGGAGAAACTGACCAAAGCTCAGGAGGAGGTCTCTTCTCTGCAGAACTCTATCACACAGAGAGCCTCTCACTATCAGCAACTTCACAACCAGCTGCTGGACAAAGCTGCTCAGGCCACAACACTGGAGAAAGAGGTGAGATTTCAGAGTAGCAAAAACTCTATGAGGTGTCCAGTTTAAATATGTTAACATATACGTTTTCATAAACATATAAACTGTGGGCTAATTATTCTTAAACTTCTTGACCTTAGTGCTGCCTTTGAGATCATTGACCATAAGATTCTTACAGATAGACTCGCAAACTGGGTTTTGGGTCTGACTCTCAGAAACTGACTCTCAGGAACAGTCCTGAAGTGGTTTGTCTTACCAGGAAGGCAGGAACTACTTTGTAGAAAGAGAAAATAATATCTCAGAGAACATGCCAGTGACCTGTGGTGTCCCCCAGGGCTCTATTCGTGGTCCACTTTATTTATTTATTTATTAATTTATATATGCTTCCTCTTGGCCAGATTCTACAAGACTATGGGCTGTCCTATCACAGCTATGCAGATGATACTCAGATTTACATGGCCTTGTCCCCAAATGACTCTGGTCAAGTTGACTCATTAAGCAAGTGCCTTGAACACATCACTAACTGGATGGGACACAACTTTCTGCAGCTGAATAAAGATAAAACTGAGATTATACTATTTGGGAACAGCACTGAGAGACAAAGATTGGCTACGTGTCTGGACTCGAGGGCCCTCAAATCTAAAGAACTGGCTCGCAACCTTGGTGTATTAATGGACTCAGATCTGAGTTTTAGTCTCATGTTAAAGCGGTTATTAGATCAGCATTTTACCATCTTAAGAACATCAGTATGATTAGAGATTTTCTGACGAAACCAGACCTGGAGAAACTTATCCATGCCTTTATTTCTAGCAGGATTGGTTACTGTAATGGTCTCTTAGCTGGACTTCCAAAAAAGACAATTAAACAGCTTCAGCTGATTCAAAATGAAGCTCCCAGAGTTCTCACTAGGAGCAAAAGAAGAGATCACATCATCCCCCCATCCTCAAATCTTTACACTGGATACCAGTCTGTTACAGAATAGACTTTAAGGTGTTATTACTGGTCGATAAATGTCTAAATGGTGCAGGACCAGCGTATTTATCAGATCTGCTACAGAGATATGAGCCGAGCAGATCTTAGATCTTTAGGAACTAGTCAGTTAGGGCATGTCCTGCCTCAGGTCAAAACTAAACATGGAGAGGCAGCGTTTAGCTACTATGCCGCTCATAAATGGAACCAGCTGACTGAGAATATTAGAAGAGCCCCGACTTTAGACACTTTTAAATCAAGACTTAAAACATTCCTGTTTGAGCAGCTACAGCTCAGTTTAAAATGTTCTGCACTTTTCTGTAACAGCATTTTATTTCTTTTATTTCTTTTCTTGTATTGTATTATTTTAAATTGTTTTAATCATTTTTAATCATGAGCGGCACGGTGGTGCAGCAGGTTAGTGTCGCAGTCACACAGCTCCAGGGACCTGGAGATTGTGGGTTCGAGTCCCGCTCCGGGTGACTGTCTGTGAGGAGTTGGTGTGTTCTCCCCGTGTCTGTGTGGGTTTCCTCCGGGTGCTCCGGTTTCCTCCCACAGTCCAAAAACATACCTTGGTAGGTGGATTGGCAACTCAAAAGTGTCCGTAGGTGTGTGTGTGAGTGAATGTGTGTGTGAGTCTGTGTTGCCCTGTGAAGGACTGGCGCCCCCTCCAGGGTGTATTTCCGCCTTGCGCCCAATGATTCCAGGTAGGCTCTGGACCCACCGCGACCCTGAATTGGATAAGCGCTTACAGATAATGAATGAATGAATTTTTAATCATTTAATCATTTTACTCTTTTAATGTAATTGGTTTATTGGACATTTATGATTTTATTCTGGCTTTTAATTTGTTTCATTTTTCTGTAAAGCACTTTGAATTGCTTCTGTATGAAAGGTGCTCTATAAATAAACTTGTCTTGCCTTGCCTTAAAGTTATTGCATAGTACATATAATATATTTTTCAGTATATTATAACAAACGTATTATATACAGTACTATGCTGTACTTGGGCACATTAAAAAAAGATTTATCTTGACAGAACGCACATTTTTGCATTTAAAATGTTAACCCACATAATTAGCCTTATTGGTTTTGAAGTGTGAGGTGACCTAACCCATGCAGTGCTGGCTGATGTGTGTCTGTGCAGCTGAAGAAGAAAAACTCACGCTTGTCTCTACTGGAGAAGCAATTGCAAGAAAAAACTGCTGCTTATTCACAAGCTGTGATCAAAACCAGCCAGTTAGAGCAGGAGATTATGGTAATACACACACACACACACACACACACACAAACAAGCACACCAATAAAACGGTTTGCTCTAACTTTTCAGTTTGTGAATACTAATCACATCTGTTTTTAATTACATTTACCATAGGACTTTTTATTATTCATTTATCTATTCTTACGTTTCAAGGAGCGGGACAGCAGCATCCATCACTATCAGTCTCTATTAACTAAGAGACAGAGGGAGTATCAGCAGGCTCTGGAGAAGTCCAAACTAGCAAAGGAAAACTTTGTCAAAGACCTGGAAGACAAGATAGAAGTGGTGAGGGCCTATCATTCATAGACTTCCTGATCCAGGAGGGTAGGCATTGTTTTATAGGGAGCTTTTTAAGAAGTACTCCTTTTAAACTTTATAAGCATCAGCCCTAATTTACACAGTAGTGGAAATGCATCCGTTTAGACTAATTTTAATTCAGTCAAAATATTAATAGATCAGTATTTATTGATTCCTATTTTAAATCATCTGCTAAATCCCTACATCCCTACTAATGAATCATTGTCTTTTTACAGCTCTAATCCTCACTGTCTGTTTATGTGTGATGTGTAGCTACGGTTGTCTCAGGCTCAAAGTCAGGCTGAAGTGGAGGATCTGAAGCAGACTGCATTTAAGCTTCAGTTGGAAAAGAAAGAGTCTCTGCATCAGGCCAGTTTACTTCAGCAGACTGTAGCCCAGCTCACTCAGGTCAGTTCCCTCTGCTGTATCTGCATTTAAATATTGAAAAATATTCAAGTTCAAGTACACATTATTATATCTCATTTTTAATGCAGGATATGAATATGAAGACCAAAGAGTATGAAGGCACCACACGTAAATTTGAGGAGCAGGCTTTAGATTCTGCTTCCAAGGTGGGTGTGTGCATTATTGTGATGAGAATGATATATATATAATATTCATAAAAATAGCTTTAACTGAAAATGCACACCCTGTAATATGTTTTCTGTATATTTTTTTGTGCAAAAGAAAGCAAGGAAGTCTTTTAAAAATGTTGTTCATTATAAAATAGGCACAAAATGTAATGTCTCTGTCTGGCTCTTGCTTTGAGAGAGAATAGTAGGAGAGTCCACTGGATTATGATTTTTTTTTTTAATGCACAGTACAAAATTAGTAAAATGATTAATCATGACAGCATTATCTTGCTCCTTACTTATATATTTATAATGTAGATTGTGGTGCTGTGGTTTAGGAGTAAGTAATAAAATATAATTTGTAGTTTTTTCTCTGAAGGTCAAGTTTCTGGAGGCAGAGCTGAGCTGCTGTAAAGATGAACTGAGTTGTTTTCTCCAGCAGATGGAGAAGACAAAGCAGGAGTATGAGACACAGCTGGATCAGAAAAGCTCTGAGGTCTGAGATTACATTAAACAGTTTACCCAAAACGTTTTATTTAGTGATATAGAACAATTTACTTAATAAACCTTTAATATAGGAAAAGGGAAATTTTCTATCAGCATTTCTTTATGGCTGTATGTGTTCAAATGGCTCTGTGTGTTAGCTGTGTGCCCTGCAGGAGGCGGTAAGGGGCAGAGTGTTGTCATGTAAAACTGCTAGTGAGGAGAATGTCCTGCTGCAGCGCTCCATCCAGAGGCAGCAAGACATGCTGCATGAGAGTCATACTCGCATTACACAGCTGGAGGAGAGTCAGAGTCAGCTACAGAACCAGGTGAAAACACATCCACACCTCACTCACTCCTTTGAAGGACAACTCAAACTGCCCGTTCTTGCTCTCTTATCCTTGATCCCATCCCAACCCCCTTGCCCCTAACACTCAGCACAACCCATCTATTGTGCCTAGGTGTAGGGAATCTGAGTTCTTGTTGAGATAGAAGGGTTAGGGGACATGGCCCTTCAAACTGAGATTTTTCAGAAACACACTACAAATGGAGGTTTATGAACACCTTGTGAATCACCTGCAAGGTGGCTGCACAAGAGTTTTATCCTATTAAACCATTATATTATGTTAGTTTATGGTAATGTTAATGTACTATGACACTTTGCTTCATAACAAGCATAAAACATCACTAGTAGTAGCTGATGTCTCTGTAGTTAGCTAGTAAATTTACTGTTCCACTTTAAATGGTGATGCAAAACAATTCTAGCTCCTGAGGCTATTGCAGTATTTAAGGTGGAACTGAATGATTAAAAACATAAAGCTGCCAAATACGAATCTAGTCAGTGATAGTATATGATTGTAGAATGCTTTTGAAGGCGTATGACACCCTAAATTTCATTGAGGTCCAGCAGCGGTCCTCTGATATCACTGCAGACTGGCAGAGCTGCCTACAGAGCACAGCTAGCCACCTGGGATTGAAGTACTGCTGATTTTCATTTGTGTTCTGATGATGTATCAGGATATTGAAAGGTCCTGTTTCACAGGGGACGTTTTTAACCCCTGCACCTTTGTGACCGAGTTCCAATAAAAGTCACATTTGAAAACGAGATGTAGGAGTAATAAGAAATAGGACTGGGCCTTAGAGTCCTGGCCTCATGTGGCTGAGACATCACAATCTCAAGTGGACTCAGAATAATGGGTCTCGGTTCTCTGAGCCTATGTGAACGCATCAAAAAACACAGAACTTTGTTTGTTTTTAAGATGTACTGAAGAACCTCTGGATCTTAGAATAAATTACAGCATGTTGACCCTTGCTTGGCATGTGTTTGTAGCTCACATGCTTCTTCCTCTTCAATACTATTGCTGCTAGCTGCTATTGAAGCCTCTCTCACAGCCAAAAGGCTCAATAATGGAGGCTATTATACAAGTTGCTGTAGAGGATGGCTGTACTCGAGGGTAAAATGGTTCAAAAACAAAGCCTACTTTTCCACTGGAACATTTTTGGAAACAGCATTAATAGCCATTTTACATAATCTTCCAAGGAACCCATTAATTGTTTTTTGGCTTCCACACATTCACAAACACTTCCCTTTAGAATTTAAACATGGTAAATAAAGGCTTTTCTGAAAGAGTAAACCGCATGTTAAGCCAAAGTGAGTCAGATTTTCATGCATTAATACAGTGTTCTGCTTATTTCATTTCTATCTATGTTAAAAGCATTTGTATTTTAGTTTTTCAGCTACATTGTCTTTTTTTTCTGTAAAGCTATATATGTATATATATATTTTTTGTTTGGGCAATTTAAAGAAAATTAAATATTTGCCTTAAATAACAAAGACATTATCAAAAACCTCCTGCATATGGTGTTCACTCACTGCAGGTTGGATAGCTTGTGGTTTAAGAAAATAAAAAATAAGATTACATAAATAGCTAGATAGATTACATAAAGAGCTGGAGAAAGGATTTGAGTTCCTGTGTCCTGTTTCCTGTAGGTGTCTGAGCTGGAGCAGGAGCTGGAGAGGGAGCGGTCTTCTCTGACGGAGGAGCTGAGAAAGAGGAAGGAGATGTTGGAGGAGGCTAAGGAAGAGGTGCAAAAGAAGGAGAAACAGGCAGCTGAACTCTCTGCATCGATAATGTGAGAGAAATAAGTTTTATTTCCTGGTGGAATGGTTTAAAACAGAACAATCTATAGAAACCCAGAAGCTAAATTATACATTTATGTATTTGGCAGACACACTTTTCCAAAGCCACTTACGATTTTATTCATGTTATAGATTTAGGCAAATTAATTTTTTTAGGGTCTTGTCCAAGTATAGAATGGTGTTTTTGCACAAGTTAGAAATCAAACCCTAGACTGCCACCCAGAGTTCAGTAATAATACCCACTATGCTATTATAACAAACATTGTAATTATCAGCTAATTAATTTGGCATAGATAGCAGGTCCATATTGTTTCATGTAAAGGAAGTCAGGGTTTTGAACGGTAAGCCATTAAACCCATCATACATGCAGTTATCTCATCCATATCATGACTTTCCTTATCACAGTGTTGATATATTCAGGGTTGGCATAAGACTTTTTAGGGATTTCTGTGCATGTGACACATGAAGGCCAGCAGATGACAAAAAAAGAGTTTAGAAACTAGATAGTATAAAATATATGTATTTCTATAGGGAAATTAGGAAAAAAAAACATAATAAGATTTCCCAGCTCATGGGGGTTAAGGGCACACAAGGGATGAAGGAGGACCTGACATGAAAATACAGTAAAATGAAAACAAAGCAATTAATAGTTAGTAAAAATTAATACAATAGCACCTTTTCTATAGGAAGTGTGTCATCACATTAGGCTGCAGCATGCATTGAGTTTGAATATTCTTTTTACAGTGAGCAGTGATTATCCTGACCAATCACAACTCAAGGTGAAATAAGTCAAGTAAGAAAAATGCAGGATAATAAAATCACATTATTTATAGATTTACTAATGCACTTAAATTTTGCATTAATTAAAGTGACAGTGCATTCCCACTGTGCAGCGATGCCGTTATGTTGTCAGGATCATGCAATGTTATTATGTGTAAAATTGCTGCATGTTCTTTCCTCAGTGTCTGCCTTATGATTTATGAGATACACTGCTGTGAATGGGCTTTCTTTCTTTCTTTTTGTTTGTCGAATACAAAGCAGCATTAAACACAAAACACTTTTGTGTAAGTTTACTGAGCTTTGTGGTTAAGTCTGTTCTGAGCTGAACATATTTAGATGAAGGCCACTGTTCACTCATAGGGGCTGTTTTGCCCTGAGCATGTCCCAGATGGTCTTGTGATGGTAATAGGACTCTTTATATTTTTTACTGTAGCCACAGCCACTCCTTCTGCTGTGAGCTCCTATAAATCTAGAGTCACTAACTGCAGTTGTATTAAGAGATTCAATGTAGACATTAGATGTTCTCTGAAAGAAAGCAACTGAAATTTCAAAGAAAGATCAAATTCTTAAGGAATCTTTAGCAAATGTTTTGCTGGTAATAAGCAAAAAATTGTTTCAAGCATTTGAAAAGTACTCAGAGTGATATTCAGGATGCTGAACTCACCCGTGTATTGGTTTGTGTATGCTTTGCAGGCAGCTGAGCTCAGAGATGAACAAATGTCGAGAGGAGCTGACTGAAATGGAGAAGGAGCTACTGCGTTTGAGAAGAGACAGCAGTGCTAAGGCCTCACAGCTCAGTCAGATGGAGGAAACCCTGCAGGAGACCAAAGACCTGCTGGACAAGAAGAGTGAAATGGGTATGAAGTGTACAGATTAGTAACACACATTATTATGATTTGTGTTGTGTTTTATTATCTTCGGTGTTGGTTAAATGACCTGTGTCTTTCTGCTCTGGGGTTTGTTTTAGTGAATGATTTAGAAGAGAAACTCCATCGCAGTGAGATGGACAGGAGGAACTCTCTGCAGAGAGCTCAGTTGCTAGAGGAGAAGCTGCACAGCGTTCGAGGGGAACTGTCTGACACACTGGACCATCTACAGGAGCTTCGGGACGTCCTTCAGAGAACACAACTGACCGCAGAACAGCGGCAGGTCTCTATCGACCAGCTGGCCGCTGAGCTCAGGTGAGGCTCCACCAGTCTACATCTCTGATGTTGGTGGAGGATTGTGTCAGAGGGGCTTTGGAGTACACTCTTCACTGACCACAAAGTGTACGAGCGTCCTGAATGCTTAAGCTGTCTCACAGCTGCATCTGAACTAGACAGTTCTGGCTGTTAGTTCTGTCTGCTGTTCGTTCTTTGCTGATATCAGACAAGGATGTCAGCTCTATGGACTGCTGCCTTTTTCGCCACTGTTTTAAAGGCCATTTTCTCAACAGTGCACCAAGATGGTGTCAGAATAAGGTAAAAATGTTTTGAGGACCAAAAGCAAAATTAGATACGACCTATATTTATAGCACGTAAGTTAAAAGGGCTAGGGTGTCCTGCTGCTTGCCAAATAATGAGCCCCTATTCATCTGTACAGGTAAAGCTCAGACTTTGCTGGTTAGATCCAGATCTGATGCAAATTGTACGTTTCACATAGTTAGCCTTGTCAAATCATGATGCTGTTGTTGCACACATTATTTGCCTAATGTATATGTTTCTGTTAATATATAATATATACTTTTTCTGTTTCTCTGTAGCACTGATTTATGCTCGTGTCTGTGTATGTAAATATATATACATTTTATATTTATGTATTTGTGTATGGCTCTGTAAAAAAAAAATTATTTTGCTGTTCATCCCCACATTTTTCAGTGTTCAAAACAATATTTAATACAGATGTTTGTTCACACATCCTGACTGGTGTCCCCAATAACTGTAATACAGTATCATGAGCACCATCCCCTGCATCCCTACTGCATATTACCATTTTAAATACTGCCACATCCAGCTCCACGCTTCCAGTGCACGTATCAATATAGGAACCATTGTTTTTCACAAGGAGTATACTCTGAAAAGGTGACATTGAAAGCAGCCTTTATAAATAACAAAATAGTTGGGAATGAGCAGGACATACTCTAACAGTTATGTAACAATGAAAACAGTATGTGGTTCACACTGAAAAAACAGATACATTGCTGCAGACTCTTGCCAGTATACTACTACTACTACTACTACTACTACTACTACACAAGGTTCTGTAGCTGCTCTCCTTTTATTATGAAAAATTTTCAAACAAGACAATTACCCCATTTACTTGTTGCCTTGGTTATTTTATTTTATAATAAATGCACAGGAAAGGAGGTGATAAGGTGTGTGTGTGTGTAAATTACTGATTTTTAATTACTGATTTTAATCCTGTCAGGGGAGAACATTTTATCTCAAAAATAATATTTTTAAAGCAGAAGGAAAATATATTATTAAGTTTGAATGGATGTTAATTCATCATAATTCATCATTGAATTTTGACACCTTGTAAATGGGCAGCTGGTGTTTAAAAATTATGTCCAAAGAATAAGAATTTGATCCAAAATATCAAAGACCAAAGAACGATAAATTTGGTATTAAAAGCCACGTATTACTAGAGGAAAACTTGAAAATGTTTAAAACGAGGTATAATTTTCAGAAAATGTACAAATAATTTTCTTTATGCATATCTGTGCATATCATTTTTCTGATGTATGTTCTTCTTGTTATTTTTCTAAAATGACAAATTACAGTGAGACGTTTGTTGTTTTTAAAACAACCAGTAATTGAATTTTTGAAGAACATAATTTATAAAACTATGTGTGCTTGTGCACTTACAGAGAAAGCCAGAGGGAGCTGGAGGAGAGGAATAATGAAGTGTTGGACATGGACAATGCACTAAAGGAGCGACAGGGGGAGCTGCAGCAGAGAGCTCAGTTGGTAAATGATATCTTTTCTATAGATATATATCTATACTACCTACTGACCTGCCAGCTCACCCACATGCGACCTACTTTATACATATATATATATATATATATATATACACACACACACACACACACATACAGTTGGGTACAAATATTTTGGTGAAAGCAAAAAATAGCGAACATTCTTCTGCACGTTTTATTGAAACACTGTTTATTTGCTGACTTGTACAATAAGTAAATTAATTAAAAAAAATGGAATCAAGATACAGAGCTAATGTTTACACTATTTCCTCTGTGAAGTTAAGGTCCAATAGAAGGGTCCAAAAAAGTGGCCACCCAAAGAGGTCAATTAAATGAAATGTTTCTGTCTCTGGGTTAACAGCTTGGGCAACTGGACGTGGCCATTAAGGAGCGAAAGCTGGAAATGGACAGGAAGGTTGAACAGTTACAGGACGCTCTGGAGAAAGCAGAGAGAAAACTTGAAGAGAGAGAGAAACAGGTAATTGCAGTCAGATGGAGGTCTCAATAAATGTTGCTGTTCTGTTCAGGAAGTTGTGGACACTGCACCAAATCAACTCAAAACACAGTGTATTTTTGACCAGAGGACTTTGTTTTGCTTTAGAACCTTTGTTTGTGTTTTGGCTTTATTTGAATACGGTTGGACCAGGTGTATTCTCAGCCACAGATGCTCCGCCCACAAGATGATGGAGAGTCTGATACTTTCAGTGCACAAACTTGGCTGCACTGTCAGAATTCGGCCAGTTGCATTCTGATTGGCTTTCTGTACATCCGCTTATGTGCTCTTCTTCTTGTCATGGTTCTTACTGGTATGATGTGAATAATAAAGACTGCCTTCTTCTACATATCATTCAAAATTACAGACTTGTGATTTGTAATTTTGAGTACCAGTCAAATTTATTTTCCTGCACTAGTAGTAGGCGGTTCTTAGTCACGTTAAGTGGCAAAAACCACCAGACTCTCTGTAGAGAGTGTAGCATTGTAAAAGCCTACCTGGAATAATTGGTCACAAGGCGGGAATACACCCTGGGGCGCCAGTCCTTCACAGGGCAACACAGACACAGTCACACTCACTCACACCTACAGACACTTCTGAGTTGCCAATTCACCTACCAACGTGTGTTTTTGGACTGTGGGAGGAAACCGGAGCACCCGGAGGAAACCCATGCGGCCACGGGGAGAACACATCAAATTCCTCACAGACAGTCACCCTGACCCGAATGCATAGCAGTGAGGAGCAGAAGCTCTGGTGTTTTGCACTTTTCGCTTGGTTATCTTTCTTCTCTCTTCTTGTTTTCTACATTTTTACACAATGCTTGTTGTGTCTGTTTTGCTGGGTTTTATCTCATCTTTGCGCTGTCACATACACGTGGGTGCAGCGCTGTGATTGGAGAAGCTCAGACGAGGGAGGGGTGGGGCAAAACTAAAGTCTCTGCATTTGACGTCCAAAGTAGAGCAGAATCCTTATGACTTCTGTTCCTTGTTTTCTAACTTGGGCAGCCCATGGAAAACTGACTTTTTCTTAGGCTGCAGATGCCCAAATTAATGTTCAGATGTATTGAAAAAGTTACATTTTCCATCTCATTGCTCTGGTTATCATTGCTCATTATCATTCTCATTGCTCTGGTATAATATAGTCATTTTGTTTGTATTTGTTTTTTCCTTTGCTTGGAGGGTTAAGTTTGAGGTGGAGTCAACTGGTGCACTGAGTCAAAGCTAATGTTAGTTTTCTGACTAATAATTAATAGGCACCTCTACAGCCCATGCTGAAGTCATAACTACACCATAGCTTTTTAATTCTACCTATCATTATTCAAAAAACATGTCTGTGGTTTCCTTTAATAGTCAGTTTATCTAAGGTTGATCCAATGAAGAATTTAGTTTATTTGTTGAAGAGTAAAGAGTAATGATTTCTATACAATTGACCATTAATATTGCTTCTCTTTTATTCCCATCAAGAGCTTATGTTTTTTACAAGAGAGACTGTTTGCAGGTTCATTTTTATTTACAAAACTCATTGGTGAATTGATAAGTGATAAAATACTAACCTGTAAAATACTGACCTGCATTAGTTTAAAATAATACACTTTAATACTACTTTATTATTGTTATTTGTTTACTTTGTTATTGCCATTTTTATCTGTCAGAACACCCACATAACCTCAAAGAGCTGTCACTGGAAAATTACACACACAGTAAAAGCACATTGTATTGTTATTAATAATTGAATATTAACTAAAATTGAGATGCTCCAATTGAGAATCAGACTAAACCCAATTTTTAAGACTCATCACTGCTGGGAATAATGTTAATTGTACTCTTACAGACCCTCCAGAGGGTCACAATCCCACCAGAGTTAGCACTGACTGAACTGTAATCATTTTAATTATGATCAGCAGATTACACATTTAAACCCTGATGATTACATTCTCACCTTCTTTGGCCTCTCTCCTTCCACCCTGCCTCCTTCCCTCCCCCCTCTCTCTCTCTCTCTCTCTCTCCTCCCTCTTTCCCTTTATCTCCATCTCTCTCCTCTCTCTATTTCTCTTTTTTTTCCACCCATCTCTCTCTCTCCGTCTGTCTCTGTCCCTCTCTCTCTCTCTCTCACTCTCTCTCTCTAGAGTGCTGTAGATTATGGAGAGAAGCTGCTGGTTTGTCGTGAACAGATGCAGAAGACGGCACAGGATCTGCTGGAAGCACGGTCTCGCTGTGATGACCTCAGCATGAAGCTGGAGGATGTCACACAGCGGGCCAGACAGAAGGTGAAGAGCAGACACTCCAATTCAGACAATGAATTAAATGTTTAAAATAAAAAGTGGATGTGATGATTTGATGGCATTCAGCCAAATAAATATTGTCAGATGCTGATTTGGGAATACCTAGCTCTGGATTTCAAACTCCTCCCCAGTGTATTGGATGGAAATCCTTCACAGCCCAGTGCTGGGTGGGGTTTTGTACCTTTTGAGGCTAGTCTCAGTAATGAGCATGTTGTGCTACAGGGGTATAAATCCCAATATGCTTTACACATGTTCTAAAACCTAATATTACATTTGCCTACATCAGTAACCCACTCTGGATAAAAATGATATGCTATTTATGTAAAAAAAAATGATATGGCAAGAACCAGTGTGTGTTTATGGAGCAATGCATTATACCAGTGGTTCCCAAAGTGTGTGTGTGGAGGGGGGGTCTTTGTGTGTCACTCTTAATATTTATACTCAAAGAGAGATTTGGCACTTTATATTGTTTTGTTCAGAGAGATATTATTCAAAATAAATTCCTGTGGAGTTTACAAGCAAAAAACAAGGGAAAATGTTTGGGAACCACTGTGTTATATATTATTTATCATTTTAATTGATTATTTAATGTCTTGCCTTCTTTATTACTGATTCATGATTTTCTATATATATGTGTGTATATATGTGTATGTGTGTGTGTGATGCAGGATGCTGAGGTGCAGAAGCTTCAAGTTGAGCTGAGTTCAGCAGAAAAACGGCATTTACAGAGTGAGGTTAAACTCCAGAGCACAGTTACTGCACTCCAGCTTGAGCTTGAGCAGCAAAGAGAAGAGCACAATAAAGAGGTACCTGCTGCAGCTGCGGGGGCCAGAGCACCACAACATCCTCAATGCATCATTCAGGGTTTATTCACATACGTCAATCAGCAAAGACAAAAAAAAATTTGGTGTCTGAAGTTTGCCTCTTCAGTTTTGCTCTGGATCTTTGAGTCTAAACTGTTTGACAGAAGTATGTGGACTTATTCTCCTCCAACATGTTTACACTGAAATGTAGTGTATTAATTGGGAGTGTGATCCTCTCTGCTTCAGTAACAGCTGCTTCTCTTAAGGGAATACTTTACTGTACAAGTAAGAACATTTCTATGACGGTTTAATAGCGGTCATGTAAACATTAGGTTTAGGATCACAGAGTTCTTAGAGGGAGCTGTGGATTGTGTGCACAGTCTAATATCAGTGTCACAATCTATAGGAGGTGTGTGAAAATTTTAGCGCCTGGTATGTAGATATTAAAGGAAGATTATGCACCCCCAAATAAACACTGTGCAAACCACAAGCTTTAAGTTCGTTCAGACCACTTTGAACCATCAAGTCTGAAAATAACTGTACACAGAAGAGAATAAATTTAGTTTATCTGTGCGGTACATAAGCTATAAACTTCCGGTACATCTTGCCTGCGTTAGCCACTGCTTTAAATTAAAAGAACCTTTGGGCTTTAATTGTGGCTGCTTGGCTATATTTGGACAAAGGGGAGAAGAATACTTTGAGTTTAGACCAAATTTGAGTTTAGGCCAAACTCTTGCTTCAACCTCAGCTATATATTACCATTGTTGGTGTCTTTGTTTTTCTGCTTCTCAGTCCATTCCCAGAAGCTTCCAGCTGGTTATTTCCTCATGAATATTCTATGCTTCATTCATTATTCACACTGTGGTGCGCTTGCATGGAATGAAATTAATGCACTTTGTGCTGCCAAATGCCTTTGGCAAATGTTCATCGAATGCCAAGAATCAGTTCCCCTTAGGGATGGGTGGCACTTGTTTAAAAAAAAAAAAAAAAACATAAAATAAAAGTTCAGACAGAGTTTTGCTAATTTTGAGCCTACTTTTGCAATATCCTTTACCTTGGTCCCCTCTCTGTTTCCTCAGCTCTCATCTCTGCAGCAGACACGAGGGCAGCTGCTGAAGGTTTCAGATCAGATCTCCAGCAGTCTGAGGAGTTCCCAGGAGCAGCTGAACCAGCGGCTACTTCAGGCCAGAGAACAGCTGGACATAGCCAAAGCAGAAGCTGCTGACCTTCGAGCTCAGCTGTACTCCACAGAACAGCTCCTGCAAACGGCAAACGAAACCCTGATCATCAAGGTATTACCAGCGAATAATGAAGAACTGTGACTGTTATTTGTTTAGTGTTGCTGCTGTACAGCTCCAGGGTCCAGGTTCTGATCATCTGTGTGAAGAGTGTGGTCTGTTCTCCCTGTCTCTGTGTGGGTTGGTAGGTGAATTGATTATGTGAAATTGTTCACAGGTGGGGGCAGCACGGTGGCCCAACAGGTAGTGTCGCTGCTCAAAAGTGTCCTTAGATGTGAGTGAATGTGTGAGTGTGTGTCGCCATGCAAGGACCGGTGCCCCCTCCAGGACGTGTTCTCACATTGCGCTCAGTGATTCTGAGCAGGCACCGCGACCCTGAATTGGATAAAAAGTTTCAGACTATCAGTCAAACTTTATTATAACGTAACAGAAGTACAAGTGAACTCATAGAGATAGTGAGTTATAGTGAAGTGAAGGTACAATATAAGTGATATGAGTATGAAGAAGGAGGAGGTGGTCAGTGATTCTGTGGGAGGGTAAAAGCAGATGCAGGATTAATTTGGGATAAAACAGCATCCTTGAACGGCCAAGCAAGATGCTGAGGATGAGACAAGGCCAAGGTCTTGTACAGGATACACAGAGTTGAGCGCTGGATCAAGGCAACACCAGGAAGAACAGGACATCTCGAGGCATGAGAGAGACAGGACAAAGAAAATCAGACAAGGGGGAAAAATAAATGACAATGAATGAATATTCACAGTTGAATGTGTGAATGACTGGATGAGTGTGTGATGCCCTGTGATGTCCCTGTCTTGTGCCTGTTGACTCCTGGTGGGCTTTAGCCCTGTTGCAAACTTGTCCTGGGTAAGGTAGTTACAGAATAAATGAATGAATGAATAGAAAATACTGTTGTCTGAGACACAGTGTAATGTGAATTTGGAATGTATAAATGAATGAATCAATGTTAATGATATATCATCATTGCTGAACCTTTACTACCCCATGTAGTGCATGGAGAAATTAACCTCAGCCGTAATGGACAGTGGTTTTAATGACACCGTGCCCTACTGGAGTGACCTTTGTTTTTTCAAGGTCAAGAGAAGGAGTTCTCCCTTGGTTTTAACAGCAAGCCAAGCGAGGGAGTTCCCACTTCTTTGACTGTAAATCATTGGGTGTGCCTGACATGCGCTAACAAATATTTTCTCATGTGGCGAGCAAACGGAGCTTTGTTCTGGAGCACCTGTCAAAGTTACACCCTACATTAAGAACCTGTTCTACGTGCTGTATTGGATCTTGCCTTGCCACTTTAGATTTGTATATGAGGATTTAAAACACTCTTTGTGGTGGGAACCCTCATCTGTGTCATCATGAGTTGTGAAAGTCTGCAAGATCCTGTTTGTATTAAACTGCACTCCCCCCCCCTCTCTCCTTTTGGTGGTGGTTCACCTTTTTGCACTGCTGTAGTCCAAGGCTAAGGGGCTATGGCTAACCCATGTCTTGGAAACCACCACTATGTGCAACTGCTGTTTACTGAGGGCACATATGAAAGCTGGTTGCTTGTGCTATAATGGAGACAACTTGACTAAAAATACACATCAATTTAGAAACTACAGGGGCATTGTTGTGCATATTTTATCCCATACTTTTGAAATGTATAATTTGATTATGAATGCTACATTTGTTTATTTATAAAGTTTTGTAAAATTTGGCACCAAAATCCTAGCTTTTCTACTCATGAAGTAAATCCACTGTGAAAGAGCCTCACAACAGCAGTTTTATATTTTTGCATTTTAATGTCTATTTTCTGGCAGAATTCAGGCTTTGCATCAATGTGAGAGATCCGATTAAATAAGTAAACATTTGTTCAGTGACTGGTAATGGCTGATTTTACTCAGTGCTGCTTTGTGATTAACCGCCCAGAGCTGTGGGGAAATCACTGTAATGCACAGTGATTGATGGCTCCGTCAATATTTATAATGATGGTTAACTGGTTTTATGCAGATTGTTGGGTTTAGGGCTGCAGCTAATGTTTATTTTTATAATCCATTAACCTGTCGATTATTTTTATCCATCCATCCATCCATTATCTGTAACCGCTTATCCAATATAGGGTCGCGGGGGGTCCAGAGCCTACCTGGAATCATCGGGCGCAAGGCAGGAATACACCCTGGAGGGGACGCCAGTCCTTCACAGGGCAACACAGACACACACACACATTCACTCACACCTATGGACACTTTCGAGTCGCCAATCCACCTGCAACGTGTGTTTTTGGACTGTGGGAGGAAACCGGAGCACCCGGAGGAAACCCACGCGGACACGGGGAGAACACACCAACTCCTCAACGCGATTATTTTTATATATTTTTTTATTCATTGATGAGTTGGTTTGAGAATATATTTAAAAAGCCCACGATACTTAAAAACTAACATTTTATTGCAGTTTTTCAATGAGATTTAACAAACAGTGCCCTTTTTCAAAGAATAAATAAAATGGCCCTCACCCACTGACACGTATGCACCTCCTACATCTTTCTGCAGGAATTTTGATTACAAAGCAAAAAAGTTTGTGAAAATGCTGGAAGTCCTATTGTCTGCTGTAGAGAAGATTGTGCTCAGGTGCACAGGGTTGAGGTGCCAGAGATGCCTAGCAGAACAGGTCCGAAGTCAAAATCCTTATAGTGTTAATGTGGGAGCCAAGACCAGTGAGCAGTAGAAATAAACACTCTGCTTCATAATGAGAGAATCAAATAAATGGTAAAAATATAAACAGTCCATATTTAAATTGAGTAGACTTGGATTTTTAGAGGGGGATGCCCCCTCTTGCCCCCACAAATATCACAGATATCCCACAATACTGACTTGTTTACTAGTCGCAACCTGCCTGTTCATACCTTCTGAGGCCTCAAAAGAGCTACATATGCCCAGAATGGCAAACAGACTAAATATTTGTGTTACTATGGAATATATAGCAGACCAACTAATTGAGGGGTGCTAGTACTTCACAGGGTGACACACATTCACTCACACACTCACATCTACGGACATTTTTGAGTCGCCAGCCCACCTACCAATGTCTGCTTTTGGACTGTGGGAGGAAACCGGAGCACCCGGAGGAAACCCACACAGACACAGGGAGAACACACCAAACTCCTCACAGACAGTCACCTGGGAACTCACAACCTCCACGTCCCTGGAGCTGTCACTGTGACACTACCTGCTGCTCCACCATGCTGCCCTATTTTTATAACTGCAGCCTTAATTGAGATATTGTATCTTTCTCTGTCTCTCTCAGGAATCCGAAATCACACGCCTTCAAGCCAAGATTTCCAGCCTGGAGAGAGCTGCTGAGCTCCAAAGCGCTACACTTCACAACGAGTCCTGCAACTTCCCTTCTCACTCTGCCTCAGTTAAAGACCTCCATCCATTGTCTACCTCTCATAAAGACTCTCTCTCTCGCTCCAGCCTCTGTTCCTCCACCTCTTGGAACAACTTCCCCTCAGACTCCTCTCTGGAGCTCTCTGAGAGTGTGAAGGCAAGCGTCCAGGAGGCTCTGAGGTGTCCTAGCTCTCCAGGTAATAACCCTGACCTCACAGCCACCTCAGACACCACTTTTAACCCCCTCACCTACATGCTGGACAGAGGAGAGGCAGAGGAACCTGATATGGACACACTCTCCGGGATGCTGAAGTTCGTGAATCAGACATTGGCTCTTCAGGAGCAGCATTCACTTTATAGTTCACACTTACAGGTGAGTTCTCACCAGGTAGACACTCTTTATAATTAGTGAATTTTAACTACACCCATTGTGGACAAAGGCACAAACACAGTTTGAAATGAAATGGGATGCTCTGGAGCAGATGCACATGACCCTAGTTTCCCTATGCCTAGTGCCAGGTGTTGGCTAAAGAAGTATAAAAAGAAGAAGTATTTCTACTTTAGTGCATGGTTTTGTAAAAGTTCTGTATGTTATTACTATGAACTTAAACTAAGATAATCACAGAGAAAACTTTTAAACCTCTTTTATTGTTTATTTTCTCTTCAGAAGGACTTCAATGAAGATGGATAATTGTAAAATGAGATGTGTCTGAACTGGAAAACAACTGTGGTTTGTGTTGAAGACACCTTCAGATGTCTCACAGTCCACAGGATGCACGGGACAATCAGTCTCACTGCTCATTATGAACATGTAGTACATTCCCTTATTGAAAACAGCCCTGGTTAGTGACTTGAAGATATTTTTATTTACTTTTCTACATTGTGAGTCTTATATTTTGTGGCATTACTTTGATTTTTATGTAAATTTTCAGTTAAAATGAAATATTTTTTAATAAATATGTCCTGATTTTTAAAGATGCTGATGCTGTAAATCATTTTTAAACTCTAGAGGAATGTAAAGATGAGAGCGCAGGATTTGTGTATTTATAGTGCATGTGCAAATGTTTTTGGACACCATTTAAAATGAATGAATTCAGCAGCTACAAGCTCACACCCAATGCCAAGAGGCAACCAGTGGATTTAAATAAATAATAAAAATTAGTCTCAGACAGAGAATGTATCTTCACTGATATTTGTAGTAAGAGAGAGGAAAAAAAACATGGAACAATTATTATTAATTTTTTAAACTATGACTTTAAGGTGGCTGATAGTGAACCTGAACCCTAATCCCTTCAGTCTGAGAACTATAGCCAGGTGTGTCTACAGTGGAAAGCAAATTATAGGCTTTGTGGGGTTTTGTTCTGCATCCTCTACTACGTAATGCCAGCTTTCAGCGTTTTTTGTTGCATGAGTCCAACTAAAACAGACCCCTGCTTTATTTGTACTAAATTTATTTGTACAACACTTTTTACCACTGATGTTGCCACAAAGCAGCTTCATAGAATTCCAGTAAAGATAAAGTTTAGACATAAAAAGTAATAAAGAGAGCAAGCCAGGGGCGACAGTGGCCAGGAAAAAACTCCCCCCGAGCTGAGGACGAAACCTTGCAGGAACCAAAGCTCACAAGGGGGGTGGACCTATCCTCCTCTGGTCAATCTACTGATTACAGTTGTCTGAGAAGCTAATACTCTGTCTGTGTGTGCTGAACGTCAGTATATCTCTCTTTGTGTGTGAGTGTGTGTGTGTGTGTGTGTGTGTGTGTGTGTGTTTGCTTATGTGTGTGTCATATATCAGTACATTTCTTTTTTTTTTTGGTGTGTTTTTATGAGCTTATGTCCATCTGTGTGTGGGAGAGTGTGTGCATGCATGTTTGTGTGAGTGTCAGTGTAGTTGTGTGTGCTTTGTTTAAACAGGCAGCCTTGTCCTATGCCTCTAATATATTGAAGAGTAAACAGGGTGAGCTTAGTGGTGTTTGCTCTTCAGTTCCACAGCTGACGGACTTGTAGGTCTGCTGTGTGGTTAGTAAATAATATGATCATGTGATTTTCTGTGGCAGTTCACTGTCATCAGTTTTCTCTGCACAGCACCGGTGATGCAAATGGAGCACACTCCTCTTACACAGCTGTTTGCAAAGGTTTGCTCACTTTGTATTGTGTGGTCATAAATATTTTTTGATCAGAATGATGCTCTTAAAGCAACACTAAGTAGATTTACCATAAAATTACAGTTTCAAAATCTTTCAAAATCAAAAGTTTTAATGAGCTGTAACACAGGGAATAGGCCCTTTGTCGTTTCTGCTCTGGGCTCAGTACTGCAGAAACTGCACTATGTAACATGGTATACTGTACAGTCCACTTTAAAAAGTCCAAAATGCAGATGATAATGCATTACATAGCACAATATGTCCCATAATTCAGTGTGGTTTGTGAAATAAGATTTGTTTATTCAAAAGGAAAATGTCTGCCATAGTTGTATGACATTGCAGTGTTTAATTTAGAACCAGAAAAGTCTTTCAGGCCCTGGTCAGATCATTCTCGAGCAAACTGGCAGTAGATTCAACAAGGAAATATTTGAGTGAACTTTTCCAAACCCAGCTTGTGATTGGTCAGATTTTCACAGAAACACTGTGATTGGTCAGGATCGTCATAGAAATTACATGATTGGTCAGGATTGTCACAGAAATTCTGTGATTGGTCAGGTATGATACTGTGTTTATGAGAGCAAAATGTGCAACAGATGATGAGTTTTCTCAAGCCACAACTTCCAAAGGGAAAACAAGAAAATGTGATGAGGCATATATCAAAGTATGTTGATGCTACTCACTGAAAAGATGTGAGGATTAAATCTGTCATTTTTAAAGCACAAATGTGCAATTTTGTACAAAGGTATAAATAAATTCCAGTGGAGCTTGGAAGTAAATGATGTGTACATGTGAAAGAGGGGTGCAAAAATATTCTCATCTACAAAAGGGGGGCACGGCAGAGAAAGGTTGGGAAACATTGGTTTATTATACATAGAGCTCTTCCGTGATTGGTCAGGACACATAACAACATTTGTCAGGATGCTAACTGCAGTGCGTGATTGGTCAATATTCACACAGCAAAATTTGGTCAGATGCTCTTGTGTAATTCATTATTACAAAATCCAGCATCACAATAATTATTAACGAAGAACACATATAGAAACTGTGACCACGACAGATGCTGAACACTTCTTCTTTCATGCAAAGGAATATTTAGCTGCTGGTTTTCAGTAAAGTGGAAATGCGTAAAGACAGTCTTGACTCAGAGTGGCAAACTAACGCTACATTCACCCATCTTTCAAAAACTGATGAGATAACGCAAACATTTTCTTGCTTATAATTCATCAATTATTTGTTCATTAAGAATCATCCGCTCTCACATGAGGGGCTTTTACATGCCTCTAACTGACATGAAGTGGTGAAATGGCTATAAACACACTGCTGCTGTCTGAGGGCGATGCAGTTTTGCTACAGGGGTGTCACTTGGTTGGACCCACTCCTCGGGTCACTGTCTGAGGAGTGGTGTGTTCTTCCTGTGTCTGTGTGGGTTTCCTTCGGATGCTCCTCACACACTGAGCCCACTGAAAACCTGAACATTGTGAAGCGAGGTTACAGTAGATTAATGAATGAATAAATGTCTCTGTCTGAGCTCATGTTTTACGTGAGTTTGGAGAAGGTTTTAGCTTAAAATGTAACTTTAAAAGCTTCTAAGTATAGCAGCATGTGCAGATTTGTCTCAGTATTTAAAGCTACTTTGCTTATACGCTGCTGATAAAATATCCCATCGTTGCTGCTGGAATAAAATTTTGTAATACATTGTGTAAGTAAACCTTCTCAAGAACCAACTGAGTGTGTGCTTTAGCTTGAGATAATTATCCTCGTTGAGCTGCAGTGTTTGTGTCTGACCCATTTTCTTCTCTGTGGCAGTTTCTGTCGCGTGTCTGATCAGTTTGTGGTTTAGATACTAACGATGTGGGTATTCTGTCTGTAAAGTTTCTGTGCCAGAAGTGGCTTTGTTGGCACGCTGGCACAGAGCTGTGTTCTATCTGCCTTCTGTTTTAGGGAAAATACTTACTAACAAAGCTTCTGTTATATTTTGTTTGTGCCCGAGGTGTTGTGGTGCCATACAGCTTTGCATTTCAAATCTCGGAGGGTTTGAATTTTATGTTTAAATCTGTCTGCTGACTCTCCAACCTCCCTTTCATCCTCCTCCAACCACAGCCAGAGTCTCAACGTCTGATTTCTGTTTTGTTCATCACTATAGCAACAAAAGGGTTACATTTTTAAAATGTCATACCACAGAATGTACTCTGTGGTCGCTAAACAGATACAGCCAAAGCAAGCTCTCCTCCTTGTCAGGTATTCAGGAGCTGAACTGAAGGCCTGATGTGTTACATTAACCCCCAACACAGGTAGTATTTCACTCTTAAAATTACAGCTTCAAAATCAATGCAGATTTTATTTTGTTTTATTTCATTGTGACACTTCACTGAACTGTAATGTTGCTTCTTGAGTGAAAAGTGAAATACACTCTGCCGCCATAGAATCAAACTCACCTAGTGTTCCTAGTAAGAGAAACCAATAGTAGAACCAACCAATCACATTTTAACTTCCAGTGAGTGAAACCAACATCACTCAAGTCACATTTCTATGCATTCGTTTTGTTTATAAATCATTGCAAAACCCAACCAATTAAATAAATTCCTAAAGCAGCACTTTTCAAACATTTAGTGCCTCTCTTTTGTAGATATTTTTAAGCTCCCTAACCGACACACATGAACACCACCTATCCAAAATGATTTTAAACACTCTAATGCAAAACTGCTATCTTACTGAATAAAACAAAATGACAAATCACCTTTACAGTGGAATTGTTACTAGTGACGTGTTGTGTAGCTTATTAATTTGTCGAGAGGTCAGAGATTTACACCTCTGTAAGTCCTGATGTCCTTATCTCCATCATCCACACCCCAGGCCTTTACAGTAGAGGCGTCTCATGGTCATCATGACAACCGTTTCCATCAAAGTGGCTTTAATGTCCTGCCTATCTTAGACCTTCAGCGTGTGGTATCAAAGGCTTGTCATGTTTGACTTCTCTGACGTAGAGATGCGCATGTGGCCTTTACCACACAATCAAGTCTTTCTTTCCTCTGGCTCTTCTCCTTCGTGATTAAGTCATGGTGTTATTACTGTGGCCCAGTTTCACCATCCTGTGCCTTTTGGAATGATTTGGAGTAGTATTTGGGATTCAGAACTAATTGTTTTTTACACTTGACCTCACTGGAGACCTCACTGAATGCAGTCAGATCCTCACAGCAATGTACTAACATCTCAGGTAAAAGTTTCCTGGCAGCTCTAAGGGAAGTGAATTATTTCAGTGGAAAAAAAATCCCTGTTCATTCAAATCTAGGGCCAGTATCGGAGACACTGTGTAGGTGTATATTTTGAAATATTTGCAAGTGTTGTATACAGATATTTCTCGATTGACCAAGATTGGACATGCTGTACTTACTGAACCTAAAGTTCTTTTGAAAATACCTCCCAAGGTCTGGTTATAAACACAGTGCTGGTGAAGTTTAGGAATGCATTCAATGTAAAAGTGATCACATTTCCTTATGTGGAAGGTTTGACATGGGTGTGGATATGTCTGAAAATATCTTCCACTGTGTATAAAAAAAAAAAAAAAAAAAACACTTCCCTTTGAGTATGTGAACAGTGCGTTTATGTAGGAGACTGGTGGCCTGTGGTTTTTAAAACCCATTTCCTTGTTAAATTTATAAATGGCCTTTTATTCTGGTGTTACAGCTTTACCTGAGAGTAACTAAATACACTATCATGAACTATGTTCTACTATCATATTATATTTATGTGATATTTTCAAGGCTTTATTCAAACATTATTATTACAGTTTAAAAAAATACTGCATTCCCATTTGCAGAGTTCCTTGGGAATTAAATTGAATTCAGAGTTGTTCTAAACAAAATTAAATCCTTCAGCAACATAATGGCTTCCAGTCCTCTAAGAGCTGTCATCTGATGCCCCCTTATAAGAGAGTTAAAGACTAGAGGATTATCATAAACACATGGTTCTGGAGCCAAACAACAAAAGAGGAAGGAGGAGAAGTCACTAAATACCTATGATTTTAATAACGAAGGATGAAAACTAATTGCCATTTGCCTCCTTCTTTAAAGGCCACGTATCATGACACAGTCTGTGTTTAATCACTTTATTTTGAAATAAACATGTTTGCTGCTATTAAATATGTCTGTGAAGCCCATTTATGGAAACTATACTCCAAAATATGCCTTGTTGTTTTTGTGATGTCACAAGAAACCAAAACAAAACAAATGTACACCTATTTGCATATGCAGCCTAAAGTTATAAGGAGTGTGGATTTTTGTGTTTCTCCTAGCTGCCTTTTGAAAATTACAGGACAACCAATCAGAACAGAGCTTATTTACATATAGTATGATTAAAGGAACAGTACCAGAACCCTGTTAAATTCTAAGACATGCAAATGCTGAGAAGTAGCTGTGACATTAATTATGGCTACTATAAATAAAGAAACAAACAAGCATCACTGGGTCTCGGAAGTCGTACAAGGAATTGAGAGTATGGACTCTTTAATTAAATTGTTGTATCTTTCGCAGTCAGATGAAATCCTTATCCGCAGCTTATCCATTTTACTTATTTCAGTAAATGTACACTTTTTTACTTGTTTTTTTTTAAAGATTACAACATGCTACAGACACAAGTTGACGTGTTTAATGTGACTGCCAGCTTCCTGATTATTAACCACTTCTTGTTTCAGTCTATCAGTACACAAGCTTACATCCATTTGTTCTTGCTCCATCTGTCCTGTACTGCGCATGAATTAAAAATAATAGTATAAAAGCATGGTGAAAAAAATTAAGGAACTGGAATGCAGTGTGTTTTATGGGTGATCAGTGACTCTGTGGGAAAGACAGAACAATGGATGAACAGCTGATAATAAACCACTCCATCTTGTTAATTACCAACAGCAAAACTGATAAAAATAGTGTACACTTGACAACCTCTCAGAGAGGCTGAGAAAAAGTCATGAAAAATTAATTCTAAATATTTTATAAATACAGAAATATGAGGATGTTAGCTGCAAACACAAAATTCAAGAGAATGAGGATATTTGCTCTTATCTAAACTTATCCAAAGCTAAACCAACAACCTATGTATGTATAGGTCCACCGCTGCTTGTGCCACTAATACAGCTCTGAATCATCAAGGCCTGGACTACACACAACCTCTGAAATTGTCCTGTGACATCTGGCATCAAGATGTTAGCAGCAGATCTTTTAAGCCCTGTAAGTCTCAAGAATGGGGCTCAATGGATCAGACTTGTTTTTCCCAGCACCTCCCACAGACACTCTGTCAGACTGCAATGTGGTGAATGAAGAGCCGGAGCTCTTTGTCATGTTCTAAAAACTGCTCCTGAACAGTGTTTGCAGTGTGTCCGGGAGGATTTCTTTGCTGAAGGAGGCCAATGGTAGTAAAGAATCCCCTTGTATTGAGGTGGTGCTGGGTGTCAAAGTGACATCCACATGAACGGCAGGACCCAAGGTTCCCCAGCAGAGCATCATGCGGCCTCCACCATTGTGTTGATCATTTTCCCTGTCTGTGAGTGCTGGTTTCATAACCATATGGTGCTTTTTTTTGTTTTGGTGCACAGAGCCAGAAAAATATGAATTCACAGTAATAATAATAATAATACAAGAAATAAAGCAAATAGAGGATATTTTCTTTTTAAAGCCCAGCACCTCATTCCTGGGTTCAGCCTTGGGCTGATTTTTGGGTGTGTCTTGCTGCTCAACTCCAGCCTGAAACTTGTTTTAAAGATTGTTTTGTAAATGGGTGCATGGTAATTATGTGTTAGACATTAACAAGGAAGTCTATTAAGATATTTAATGTCAGCATGAATTCTAGTCCAGTTCATATTCTCTGCTTACTGCTAGCATTTATTTCCATGGTCCTCCCCATCTCTCTTTCTGATTCCAGTCTGTGTGAAGCTCTTTTCACCAAAGTTAGTGTAAAGATTACACATTCACTTGCATGAGTGCATCTAGTCTCATAAACTAAGCTGTGTTGCATTAGCTGCACTTAGAGAACATACTGGAGCTTCAATGTGTGTTGGAAGAAGGACTAAAACTTGGTTAAAAATTGTACAATATCACCTCTACAGCATCAGAGACAAGTGTTCCTGTAGGTTCCTGTTTCTTGGTAAACTATTTTTAGTCTTTTTTGTGAAAGAAAATGCAGCTTGTTTGCCTATAGGTGTGTTAAAAAGGTGGGGTGACATCTTCTGAGTGCCACGCATATTGAAGCTAGATTAATTCTCAGTGTGCATACCTGCCAATTATTGTTAATTAAAATAAATTTGTGCAGACCTAATATTTGTTACATGTGACTTACTACACGTCAGCCTCCAGGACAGAGTCCATATTCTGGAGCTATATTTTCCCACACTGAACATAAGTAGTGCAATATTGCATTGACATCACTTGATGCATTAATGGCTTTGGATCATTTCCAATGTCAAATGATGATGGAATGAGCCTTGGATGGATGTCCATTTCCAAAAGCTCCTCTCATGCAATTTTATTAAAATAAATGGATATTAGTGGTATTCATTTGATAATACTGTAGTTAGTATTACCCCTATCTGCCAAACCAGTCATACTAGGAATGTATGCAGTGTACCGCACTGTGACATATTGTGCAAATGTTTGAGCACCGCTGGCTGGTTGTGTAAGTGAAAATCACACTTCTGTGGGATCCCAGTTCTACATCCCTTCAAAATAAATAAAGGCACGGGAACAACTTATTAATGTGTGGGAACGATTTAATAAGTTATAAATGTCTGCCATTATCATGAGACAGTAAAACAATATGGTAATGTTAGCAAAAAATAGGCAAGACTCTGCAGAAAAAAGGCTTTGTTATAATGAATTTCCTTGTAAGATGTTTAACATATTTTACACAGAGGAGAAAGGTTTTTGAACACAAAATATTTAAAAGTTGTTTTTTTTTTCTTCTCCATGAATGAGATATTTTCCACACCCCCACCTTCAATGACACTGCTCTGTTAAATCACTCAGACCCAGCCCCCTCCATCTCTAATGTTTGTGCAGGAGAAACTCCACACATTGCTGAAGCAGCTTGGCTTGAAAAACTGCTCTAAACACTCCACAGCATTACGGTAAAGATTTTTCATTTATTCATATATGCATAACTCTGATTAGTCCAGAATAAAAGGACTTTGCTTTGGCTTTGGTTTTGCTTTTGTGTTGTTTTGCATTAGTGTATTTAATGTGTCTGTGCACAAAGAAATGAAAGGGGTTTATTGCTCCAGTCTGGTTCCAGGTATAATTCAATGTACTGATGTTAAAGTCTATGAGGTTAAAAGTAAATACATTTTTAAAGTGTCATGACTTGTTACAAAATTTGTCACAATTTGTTATCATATAGATGTAAAAATGCTTTTATGTTCACTACATTTTAATATAAATATTATTAAAACTTTTTTGTTAGACTTTTTCTTTCCACCTTAATTGAGTAGTAGTTATTTTCTGGTGCCTGAGATTGTAACGGAAAGAATGTGACGACCCCCCCATTTAAGGTGGAACGGATAGTTGCAAAACGCAAACCTTTTTTCCAATTTTTCTCTTGCTTTAAAAGCATTTTTTGGAAAGCATAAAGTAGCGAAAGTGATTGACTACAAGTTTAACGTGTTTTGACAGAAGGTATCGAGCCTCCAACGCTAGGATTTGCTATTTTTCAATACAGACAGTAAAACCGTTAAGGTACGTTTCTTTTTTGAGTTGATTATGGCCACATTTGTGCTAAATTAACACAATTACGGCCAACAGTAATAAATTTGTGTTAATAATATGCTTTTGCTCATTTATATTAAACATTATATATTTCAATCTTGTGCACGTTCAACGCATCGCATTTATTTAAAGGGGAACACTTATTACTATGTAAAATTTTGTTAGTTATTAAGTTAATAAGATGTTAACATAATCACTGGGAGAGGTGTGTTTGAAATGCTCCGTTTTAGAGAAACTTACAAGAAAAAAATAATTTACAGTGATGGAGAATGGAACCAGACGTCTGAAGAGTGCACAGTAACGTACTGCCTGATGTTTGAGAAGTGGGCTGTATCCCAAATGACTTCCTATTTCTTGTATAGTGCACTACATAAGTCATGACACGAAGAGTTTTTAATAATAATTATAATAATAATATGTGCACTAAATGCTATATAGTAAGCAGTACCCTAGGGCTGAATATAAATGTAGAATATAATGCAGGTTTTGAGTGTGAGCCAGTTTTTCTTTATTTACATAGAGCACTAACTTAGGCAGTAGGGATTCAGACATTATTGTAATCAGATATAGGTTTACTGTTAACTATTAATTGCACTCAAGTGTAGATGTAAGACATAAGACATAAGGCACATTAAGGTGTGGCTGAAGTATTGTTTTCATGACAATGGACAGGCATCAGTCAAGTGCAGAATAGTGCAGAATAGTGCAGTCAGAGAAAGTGGTTAAGTTGGGTTGGGCTGCATTGATGATCAGCAAAACTAGTTCAAAATTATTTTGCACTGTTGTATTTTATATGTTACACATTTTACACTTTTGGCTCCTTTCTTCTTGCACCAGGTGACTTTAGTGCTCTCGCATAGCCACAAAATAAGGGCCCAATTAAACTTATGTCTAAAACTCGAACTTCCTTCTAAAGCCCATAGCAACTCACTAATTTCATCTGTGATCAAAGGCCTGTAATTCAGTGCAGTTTACTTCAAAATCTGCTTAAATAATAATCTGTAACTCACAGACATGAAGAGACAGGGGAACTTTAAGATCTTTATATGGCAGTGAAACCAAGAAGTGGTAAATGAACAGGAAGCTGATGGTCATGCAACATACCTAAATCTGTAGTGAACACTTGTATGTTTTATTTCCAGCAGGTTGTAGACACGTCTTGTGAGTGTCTTGTGAGAATTTGCATAATTTAAGGTGCTCCTATTGTGGGCACAGACAAGTAATCTATAAACAAGCATGAAGTGGCACTCTCTGGAGTAGCTGCACATGAGTGCAAGGTCATCATGCTCAGGGCCAAGTGGTGGCTGGAGGTGTTTGTATGAAGGTCTGCCTCACCGAGCTCTGGTGAAACATCATGAGTCAGTCTTGTCGCAATAGAGATGCCTATAGATTATTTAGAAATAAAAATATTTTTAACTCCATGTCCTTGGAGATTTCTTCTCTTGTTCTCTCTGCCTTTAATCATCTGTTATGTCTGCAAGTTAATTTTCACTAATGGTTTGAATACAACACTAATAAATATGTTGTTATTGCTGTAGTCCTTGAAGTGTGATATGTCTGATGTTTATGACATAGACTTTATTGGATACATTATTGTTAAATACTCTAGGAGTCCATTTGGTTTATGATAGCTGCATAGAGATCATATTTAATGCTGGCCTAGAGGTACATATGAGCTCCTGTGCACCGAGTAAGACCGGTCAGAAGCTAATTTGCAATTTATGAGTCTCTATTGAAAATTCTTTATAGTGTAGGATTAGTCTTGGCTGTGGGAAACTAACCCTGTGAGGAAAACCTTATGCAATATACAGAGTTAAATATATATTCAAATAAGGGCTGTATGATATGGCCAGAATTTATATCATGATATATTTCTTGAATTCGGTCAATATGATATAATTCAGATATCAATATGATGGCCACAGAAAAACTGGCAAAACAAAGAAGAAACATGGCATCACAGTCAAACATAGGCCTTTTTGTCAATATTAATATTTTTAAACAAACTTTTAAATTCAATTCAATGAACTGACAGCTAAAGAACATCCGTAAGTGACAGATGCTGTAAATATTTTATATTAAAATATTAAAAATGTGATTAAAAATCATATCGTACTGGCTATATGCATAATATACTAAGTAATATAAGTAATAGAAATCTCGTTAAATAATATGTCACATATATATGTTTATACATGTTTGTTTTCTTCAAATGATGCTCACGATGATTACTTGAGTGCTATTAGCACCCCCTGCTGGAGAACTTCCAAACTCTAACATGTCCATATACAATCCATATGCTCATAAGTTGTGTGGAGAACAGGAAATGATATTTAATATTTTGTAACTTGAGTCTTTCAAGAGAGAATCAGTCTTAGGTTTGATAATTTTCTCCAGTCATGATACAAATCAAAAGCTGGGGATTTGTTGTAACTGCATCTTGGCACTGTATATCAAAACCAGGGTCCCTACTTGTGCACTAAATCTTAGTCCTCTTCCCTGTGTGTGTTGCAGTCATCATGGTGGTCCATAAGGAGTTTACTACTGCAGGGAAGGCGCCGGGACTCATGATCTGGCGAATTGAGAACATGGATCTCAAACCTGTTCCTAAAAACCTCTACGGAAACTTCTACACCGGAGACGCTTACCTGCTGCTCTACACCTCTCCAGCTCCCTCCTACTGCATTCACATGTGGCTGGGTGAGGGACATGTTCCTATATCTTTTTTTGTTTTTTGGGTAGAACCAGAATTAAGTTACAGATATTCTTTGTTATTCAGATATAATTAATTACTTAGAATTAACTTTAATAAATTCACTATTTTTATTATAATTACTAAATATTGCAAACAATTCAGTAAGAAATTGGCATTATTTAGTAGTTACAATGAATGATTAAATGAAAAATTTAATTCCACAATAAAATCGTCCCTCTGCATTTAACCCACACATACTATTGGAAACACACACACACACACACACACACACACACACATGCATGCACAATCTTGTGCATGTGAATTATGGGGACATGATAGAGACATCCATTCATTTTGTGGAGACTTTACTTCCATAACTTCCATAAGTGATACTAGCTTATACCTGAACCTAAAACCTAGCCCAAATTCTAAACCTAATCCCTAAACCCAAGCCCTAAAACCTAACCCAACTTTAAAACATGGTTTCACCTTTAAACACTGGGGACAGGCTGGTGGTCCACACAAGGAAGACAAGTCTTCAAAATTTGATATATCCCTGGTATATATACACACACAAACACACACACACACACTAACAGAGCAGCAGGCAGCCATTCCAGTGCCTGGGGCAGTGTTGAGAGTTGGAGCCATGCTCAAAGACAAGTTGTGGATGTTTAAGGAGGAGAAAGTGAAGGTCTGTCACCCCCTTCCATTTTTCCTGTAGATCAAGATGATTGAATTGGCAGCCCTTTAGTCTCCCTCAGTCTTCTTCTCTAAACTTTAAGCCACAGCTCTCATGAATTTTAGAAAACTACAATATATTATTCAGTAACTACTTTGAATTATGACTGAATTTCATCAGAGTGCATCTTGACTATATTTGTGTGGTTTTTGGCCCTGTCTTTCGGTTTTAAAAGAGCAATATTTTGCACAAGGGCATGCTTACTCTGCTGTCTTTATTTCTGAAATATTTTGTATTATCTTTCTGGGTAGTTTACAGTTAGAACTGAGTTTTTTTGTGCAGCTCCAAACACTTTTAAAGCAATGACAATGAATAGGTGTTTTTAAATTCACAGCAGTGGAGGTGTTGTGTTTGTAGTTCCCCTTTTGCCCAAGAACAGATGAAGAAATATCTGTTTTATATCAATTCAGTGTGATGAGGAAGGATGTGGCTGTATTTGCACAGAAAAAAACACACAACAAGCACCTTTCTTAGGTTCCTGTCTTATCATTTTTCTTCTTTAGACAGTTGGTGTGTTTGAGAATTCCTGAGTATTTCTGTTAAACCTGTGTCTCTACAGATCCATCTACTCAGTAGATCAGTTATGTGTTGTATGTTTCAGTTATAGATTATCTGGCTTAAATATTTGTTTAATAAAATATGCAAAAACCTATGCTCATACATTTATTAAAACTTCAAAAAACCTACTGCTTATTAATACATAAACATAGCACAAAGGAACATGCGTTTGTGGGATAAGCAGTAGAGTTGAGCGTGTGGGTTTGCGTCCATGAAACATTTGCCAAATCCTCTCTGCTAATGGTAAACATCTTCTTTTGTGTGATGGTGTGGGGCGGATCTCCCTCTCTGGAAAAACAAGGCTTGTCATCATTGGAAGCAATCTAAATGCAATGTGATACTGAGATGAAATTCTGCAACCAGTGGCAATCACATATCTTCACAGTCTGGGGCTGAACTCTATCCTCCGAGATGACAACACTCGCCCCACAGAGCGAGGTTTATCAGAGACTATCTCCAGAATTTGGGAGTGGAGAAGATGAAATGGTCTGCCACCTACTGACCTCAACCCCATTGAACACTTGTGGGATCAGCTTGGGCATGCTGTTCGTGCCAGAGTTACCAACACAACCACGTTGGCTGACCATGCTGGTTGATGAATGAGAAGCCATCCCACAACAATGTGTGATCAGGCTGGTGACCAGCATGACGAGGAGGTGTCAGGCTGTTGTGGCTGTGTATGGTTCTTCCACACGCTACTGGGGCTCCTCAGTAGCTACTGAGTTTGTTAAATTAATAAATTGTTAAATTGCCAACATGTCATGTTTCTTCAAACTTCAATCATCCAGTCACCAAACACCAAACGAGTCAATGGCAGAATAAGCTGTTTAACACTGGCAGAGAGGATTTGGCAAATTTTTCATGGGCGCAACCCACATACTCAGTTCTATTTCTCCTCCCACAAATGCATGTTCCTTACAAATATGGCACCGTTTAAAAGGGAAATTAAAAGGCTTTCCAAACCACAAACAAATCATCTATCAAACACAAATTTCCTTATTTTTTGTGCTATGTTTATTTATAATACCTGACCTCTTAAACATCACTAGAGATCAAACTCGCCATCACCTGATGATTTTAAAATATGAAGGACATTTATTATATAATGTTTCTGTACCCATTAAAGCTTCCTAGAATAGCCAAGAACTATTAAAAATTTTTTTTTTGGTAATCGCACATGGCAAATCTAACCGATTTTCTCATGCTTTATATTTTGGCCCAGATTTCCTCAGAGACACACCCTTAAAGCACTGCTCTATGAACTCGAAGGGGACCATTTCCTTCAATTTTTATCTAGTGCCATATCCCACAAGATGAGCAAGAACTGTATTTTGATGAACATAACTTATCTTTCATAGTGACCACAGCCAGACCTCGTCCAGATGTCTTCGATCTGCAGCTTAGTCATTACCATCCGTCCCACAGAGCAGAACCAGAACTGAGTCAAGAGCTGTATTTATGTGGTTTAGAGTTGGATGGCATGTTTTGTACATTTACATTCCAGGAGTCTGTGAAGCTGCAGTTAATTGCGTACTGCTTTGATCTTACCATGTTCATAAAAAGTAAAGGCACAATCTCCTAGAAGAAGAAAAAAGCGTCAGAGCTCCATGGACAAGGGTGCAATCCATGCAAACATCAGATTTTGTCTGATGGTTCCACTGCAACAATAAGAGATTTGCCTAATAATCATTTTGCCAGCCAATCAGCTGGTTAGATTTTTGAACAACCATTGGTCTTAACATCTGATACTGAAACATTACAAAACTTGTAGACATGTAGAAGCATGGACGTCATTAGACCTGTTTTAGGGGGGCTTTGCCCCCCCCCCCTAAAAAGCACTTTAGCACCCCCAATTCTTTAATTTTCAACAACGGTTAACTGTCTCCAGATAGTCGGTCTGTATTGCTTTCTTGACAGAATACGCACATGTAGTATTAGCAACCGTCCCATAAAATACGGAATTGTCCCATATTTGGACACTAACATGTGTTCTATTTTGAACCGATACGGGACGCGTTTTATTACATATTTTTGAGGTAACACTTTCATGTTACAAACGCAGCTCTCTCTCTCTCTCTCAGCCGGAGCGAGGGTCAGATTCTCCACAGCTCCTAAACAAAGAACACGATTTTCATTGGTCGTCACCTGTTATTTAGCCAATCAGCAGCCAGAGTTATCTGTCCATCGCACTGTGCTACAGCCAATGGAGTCACAGTCCCTCATACAGCGGTTTGTTTTTCGGCGGCACTCAGAGGGGCGGTTCAGAGCTGAAACAATGGTGACTACAGCTCTGCTTTAGATAGAACTAATGTTATCTTAGCTCCTTGTGGCTTTACTTAATCCGTACCTCGTCAAATAAATTTTCTGCTATGAAGCAATTACCCCAGACGCCCCTGGTTAAAGCTTAGCTCCTCCTTATAATTAACCTCTAGTGACGGCCCTGTGTAGAAGTATAAATAACTATATACACTACATGTTGAGCCATCCCGCTGCTGCTTGTCCAGCAACTCAGTGTACTGGAGATACATCCAGAAAAAAATAGGGTTATGTGAGTTCCTAGAGTGGAAAGCCTCTGCGTTGCCCTGCGTTGTTTCTCAGGGTTTCCAGTATGCTTTGTGAAGCACTATAAACAGATCCAGATGGAGGTCTCTTGGGGAGAGAGTGCTGGCAGCCTCTTTATGCCTTCTTATGGTTTCTTTTTTACTCTGTTGCTCTGTTGCCAGTAAGCTGTAGACCAGTGCTGTAAACTGAGAAACATCTATGAAAAACTACAAAAAATCAGCTCCAAGCATTTTGAAAATGCCATTTTTTCAAAAGCCTCCCTTTGCAACTTAGTTTTTTTTTATGTCAGCTGAACAAATATAAATATTAAACATTTTACATTTTTAATGTATTTTGAGTTAGTTGTTCACTATCCACTATGAATTATTAAGTAACTAACATGAATTATTATTTCTATTATATATCTAATATATATTATACAGCATCTACTCTAAATGACCCATGAATGATAAGGTTCTGTAGTTCTGACAGTGAGGCATTAAAGTGGTTACATTGCATTAACAGATGTTTGTTTTTTCCAAAATACAAGAGTCTCAGCTGTAACTGAGTCTGCTCTTAAATTTGGGATAATAGATGTAGTAACTTACTCTTGTTTTTCTTTCTCTCTTTAGGAGACGAGTGTTCTCAGGATGAAAGTGGAGCTGCTGCCATCTTTTCGACCCAGCTGGACGACTTCCTCGGAGGGAGTCCGGTTCAGTTTCGCGAAGTCCAGAAAAACGAGTCCCTCACTTTTCTTGGATACTTCAAATCAGGAATTAAGTATAATGTGGGTATCAAATGTCATTTTCACTGCAATTCATACTGTATTTAATATAAAAAAAATTCAACTTTCGTCCCTCAGGTAACTTTTATATTTAGCAGTTTTACTGAGGACAGGTGCAAAGCTTAACTGTGAGATTATATAGGTATTAATTTTTAAACAAGGCAATGAACTCCAAAATAAAATCTTATGTTTTTAGTTTTAGTTTGTTTTCTAAAATGATATAAGTTACCCATTTTACTCCTTCAATCAGCACACTTTGCAATTCTCTCTTATTAAATCAAATGTGTGAAATGTATGTGATGTGTACAATTTTGGGTTTGATTTTGTTATGTTTCAATTTTTACTTGGGAGATTAATGAGCAAATAAATAACAGTAAATAATAATAATAATAATAATAATAATAATAATAATAATAATAATAATAATAATAATAATAATAATAATGCTCTAAAATTTGAAGATAAATGCCAAAACATAGTTCAGCATTTGCCACTATTAACTTTGCAATGACTGAAACTAAGGCTAAGAGCTGTTTGTGTCAAATGTGTAAAATGTTCGTTGGTTATTAAGGGAGTGTCAGCTCTAACCAGAAGGACGACTCCAGTAACTTTGTGTGAGGTTAGGTTCCCGTTCCACAGCTCCACAACAGTCTTCAGCTCTACATCTGATAGTGCTGGATATTTGATCAGTAATAATATGAATTGTACACTTCATGCAGACCCTCTGTGACCCTGAACAGAATGAAGAAGATGAATAAATGAATGAATGCTTCATTGTCCATCTGGGGAACATTCTGATTCTAATTCTGATTCTAAAGTATATTTAGTTCAGTTTGTTTGCTTTTAGTTCTCTAGTGTGTTTCAGGAGTGTTGTGTTTTCTTCTGTGCAGAAAAAGAGTAACAAGGCCTTCATTACTTCAGTCATGCGATGCTCACTACAAACACACACACACACACACACACACACACACACACACAAACACAAACAACCCTTTCATGGCCACAGGTTTGTTTCCAAATTCACAGCTACCTGGAATTAGCCGTTGCTGAAGCAGTTTTCGAGCCGAACACAAACATCTTTCTTTTATTTAATTTCAAATTGAAACCTCTATTAAGTGCAAGTTGTTAATTTTAGGACATATTTTAACAAAATAAGAAATAATATAGTGTTTCATTCTATGTTTGTAACATTTCTTGTCATTATTATCACTCTCTCTCTCTCTCTCTCTCTCTCTCTGCAGAAAGGTGGAGTTGCCTCTGGGTTTCACCACGTTGTGACTAATGATGCGAATGTGAAGCGTTTGCTGCATGTTAAAGGGCGGAGAGCCATCAGAGCCACTGAGGTGGATTTTAAATGGGGCAGCTTCAACAAGGGAGACTGCTTCATCATTGATTTGGGAAAGGTACGGTTCCCTGGGGCTAGAAATTAAATATTTGCAGCAGGGATTTAACTTACAAAGCACAAGTCATGATTACATGTATTTCAGGCCTACCCTTTATCTACTGACCATACGTAGCTCTGTAGGTTCTGAACTTCAGATGTCGCCTGTAACATATTCTTTAGTGGATAACACCACTACCTACAAAAAGGCCAGGGTTCAGTTCCCTGCTCTGGTTGGAAGATCACGTTATACCAGTCCTTGAGCAAGACTCCTAACTCTGCATTTGCTCAAATCTGTTAATTGAGTAAACATTGTAAGTCAAATCGAATCAAATCAAATTTATTTATATAGCGCTTTTCACAACTGATGTTGTCACAAAGCAGCTTCACAGAATTCCAGTAAGACAAAGATTTGACATGAAATGTAAAAAACAAAATGTAAAACCCTCAAGTGAGCAAGCCAGGGGCGACAGTGGCAAGGAAAAACTCCCCCAGCTGAGGAAGAAACCTTGGGAGAAACCAAGGCTCACAAGGGGTGATCCATCCTCCTCTGGTCAATCTGGTGATAATAGTTAGTAGTTTCCAGAGTGTGGCTAATGACTCCGGCAGATCTGACTACGACAGCTTTAACTAAAAGGAGAGAACCAGGAGGACACACAGACACGGGAGCATCCTGAAACACTGGCATCCCTCCGCGCCACCGTCAACAAACCTGGGTGATCGCGAGAAGCGGCGGGACGACAGCACCAGCGTCTCAGTTTACTATAATTCCCTGTGTCCATGGACCCCCCGGATCTGCCGCCTTTATCTATGGGGGAGCATTAGCTACCAAATGATAGACTAAACAAATGAGTTTTTAGCCTAGATTTGAAGATTGCGACTGTGTCTGAGTCCCGAACATTTTCTAGAAGATCATTCCAGAGTCTGGGGGCTTTATAAGAAAAGGCTCTTCCCCCAGCTGAGGCCTTCTGAATTCTGGGAACAATTACAAATCCAGTATTCTGTGATCTGAGTGAACGTGGAGGCTCATAATAGGAAATTGTACCTTGAAGGTATTCAGGGACAAGCCCAAGAAGAGCTTTATATGTTAATAACAAAATTTTGTGATCAATGCGGAATTTAACAGGCAGCCGATGAAGTGATGATAAAACTGGGCTGATATGTTCAAATTTTCTAGTTTTAGTGAGGACCCTAGCTGCAGCATTTTGAACTAGTTGAAGTTTTCTTAAATTGCTGCTGGTGCATCCTGACAGTAGTGCGTTACAGTAGTCAAGCCTTGAAGTAATAAAGGCATGTACTAATGTTTCTGCGTCCTGAAGGGATAAGGCATTTCTAATCTTAGCAATATTGCGAAGATGTCCTAGTGATACTGCCTATGTGTTGATCAAATGATAAATCCGGGTCAATTATGACACCAAGATTTTTTGCTGCTGAACCAGGTTTAATTGGAGAGTCAGCGAGATTTAAAATTAAATCTGATAATTTATTTCTTGCCACTTTTGGACCCAAAAGCAGGACCTCTGTTTTGTTGCTGTTTAGAAGGAGGAAGTTACGCAACATCCAGCCTTTCACGTCTTTTACACAGTACTCTATTTTCTTTAATCTGTGTTTGTCATCGGGCTTGGCTGAAATATAAAATTGCGTGTCGTCTGCATAACAGTGAAAGTTATGTGTCATGGTTTCTTATAACTGTGCCTAGCGGTAACATGTATAATGTAAATAATAATGGTCCTAAAATAGAGCCTTGTCGAATTCCAAATCTTACTTTAGAATAATTTGAATTTAGATTGTTTACTTTTACGAATTGATAATGTTCCGTTAAGTAAGATTTGAACCATAATAGGGTTTTTGTGGATATGTGCACATGCCAAATTCCATAAAAATAAAACACAGAAAACATTGTCAGGTGCTCTGTAAATAATAATAATAATAATTATTATTATTATTGTTGTTGTTGTTGTTATTACATTTAATAATATATTATTTGTGGCTCTTCTCTTTTGCAGGATATCTACCAGTGGAGTGGTAGTGAGTGTAACCGCTTTGAGAAGTTGAAGGCCTCTCAGGTTGCCATAGATATTCGAGACAACGAGAGGAATGGCCGAGCCAAACTGTCCATGGTGGAAGAGGGGTTGGAGCCTCAGGAGCTTATTGAAGTGAGAAAGAATCCTCTTAATAGTTTAATTATTACTGTGCTGTCCACACACTACTGTAACTTTTCCACTTGAGTGAACTCTCTGATAACTGATAAATTCTCTAGCGTCTTACGTGCCTTATGTACACATTTTTGGGACCGGAGTTGAAGCTCTTGTGTGTGAATGTACTTTTAACACGATCTAAAACAATCATTTTCAGGTTCTGGGCCCAGTACCAAGCATCGCTCCAGCCACTCCAGACGATGATCAGGTGGAGACAGGCAACAAGAAGAAGGGGGCTCTCTACCTGGTAATGCAATCCTGCGCATACTTCAGTTAACATTGAAGATTAAGTCCATTGTTTTTATCACCACAAAATTAGCAGACAATATTTTTGAATTAGATTCTTCATTATTTTTTTATCATGTGTCTGTCAAAGGCAGCTCCAAATTTAATAATGAATTAGATTTGTAGGCCCAGAAGGAACCTATTAATGCTCCATAAACACATTAATAGGTTTATTACAGGATGCCTGATGCATCCAGACTGCTAGGTGTCAGTATCACAGATATTTCACAACATGATGAACAATCACTGGAGGAAATGGATGAAGGCTCCATTAAATATTATATTTAAATATAGCAGTATTATATTTAAAGATGTGAAGCACACAGCTTCTGTTCTAACTGTTATTTTAAGGCATTAAACTGTGCCAGAAACTAGTCTATTTGTGATTGCTTATCAAATTAATGCAGATATAGGCATTTAACATGGCACTCATTTTACTCAAACAGTATAGATTAGTAAAAGATTACTAGCTGCTTACATCATTTATGGATAGATTGTTGTTTTTTGGGTCCTTGTTTTAGATCTCTGATGCCACTGGCTCCATGAAGACGTCCGTAGTGGCTCAGTCGAGTCCGTTTAAACAGGCCATGCTCTCTCCTGATGACTGCTACATCCTGGACAATGGCGTGGATAACAACGTCTTTGTGTGGAAAGGTGTGGCTCTGAGGCTTTCGAGATATTTATGGTGGAGACACCTGGTGCCTCTCTGTGGGTGGAGTAAATAACAGAAGGCAACCTGCTGCTTTAGATTCTTATAATTGGTTGAGGATGATTAAGGGCATCTTCATCTTGAGTCAAAATTTTATTTTTTCTTTTGGTTCTGTTAAGGATTTAAAGACACAACTTATAATTATATTATTACAATGATTATTGTTTATAACACAGTTTATATTTATTCTATTAAATGATCATTTTTATGTAACCACATAATTAGTGTACTGCTATAAATCGTTTTTATAATAAAGTAGTGTAGTATTATGAGAAATCACTTGGACAACCAACTAACACTCTAGCAAGGGGGGCATGGTGGCGCAGCATGTTGTGGGTTTGACTCCCGCTCCGGGTGACTGTCTGTGAGTAGTTGGTGTGTTCTCCCCGTGTCGGCATGGGTTTCTTCCGGGTGCTCCGGTTTCCTCCCACGGTCCAAAAACACATTGGTAGGTGGATTGGCGACTCAAAAAAAGTATCCGTAGGTGTGAGTGTGTGTGACTGAATGTGTGAGTGTGTGTATTGCCCTGTGAAGGACTGGAGCCCCTTCCAGGGTGTATCCCAGGTAGGATTCCAGGTAGGCTCTGGACCCACCGCGACCCTGACTTGAATAAACGTTTACATATGAATGAATAAACACCTGGAACACTATAGTGACCATCTAGCCACTCTCTAACATTACTGGGGAACTGCATAAGCTGTGCAGTGTCAACAAACTTATATTAAGGGGTTATTTAGAACGTCTTCTGGTTCTGTTTCCCAGGCCCCAATGCGAATCCAAGTGAGCGTAAAGCAGCCATGACGGCAGCACAGAATTTCATCAAAGATAAAAATTACTCCAACAAAACACAGGTACACGGCCTTAAATACATCTAAAACAGAATACACACAATGATTTTGCATTGATGAATTACTATATGCAAAAAATGTATTTATAAATGTATGTTAATAGTTATTTATAGTAATCTTTTTATTTCCATGAGCACTTGCTCGAACAAAGTCTTTGTAAATAAAGAAAATGTACCTAATAATATGACTCTAATTCTGATTCTCTTTGCAAAGCAAATGGTGATTAGCCTGCTTTAAATTCATCAGGTTAAATGATAAATGAAGCTAATGTTTAGATATTTACAGTATGTCCTCTTTGTGTCTTTAGATCCAGGTGCTGCCAGCAGGGGGCGAAACCACACTCTTTAAGCAGTTCTTCAGCGATTGGAAAGATAAGTACCAGACCACAGGTCCAACTAAAGCCTACACCATTGGGCGTATCGCTCAGGTGAAGCAGGTCCCCTTTGATGCCTCCACTCTCCACTCCAACAAGGCCATGGCTGCCCAGCACAACATGGTGGACGACGGCTCTGGAAAAGTCCAGGTAAATTGTCAGCCAGTTAATTCTGAGTAAAGAATTTCTGCTTTTAGTTTCTGCTCCAGCTCAAGGCAGTTCACTAACATCACTAATAATTCTTCTTTAAGCTGTGAAACAGCTGCTATGTGTCAGAAATTCTGTAATAAGCTTATGGAACATTAACTGGTCCGTACAGCGATATGACTCTTCATCTCATAAGAACTGCTTTAAATATAAAAAGTACAAATTATTAAATAATTACAGTCACATAATAATTTCAAAAAGTTATAACAACTGTCAGAAAAACGGTTCTCATGGTGACTAATATTTTCTTACCTCCAAAAATGATGTTGAAACACCATTTTTTTTAATCAGATCTGGAGAGTGGAGAAAGGAGAGCGTGTCCCGGTTGAACCCAGCACTTACGGTCAGTTTTATGGAGGAGACTGTTACATCATTCTCTACAGCTACAAACAGGGCAGCAGAGAGCAGCACCTCATCTACACCTGGTCAGTACACACACACACACACACACACACACACAAACACACACACACACCGACACACTAGCACACACACTCACACCTATGGACACTTTTGAGTCACCAGGCCATGTACCAACGTGTGTTTTTGCACCGTGAGGAAACTAGAGCACACGGAGGAAACCCACGCAGTCACAGAGAGAGCACACCAAACTCCTCACAGACACAGAGTGGGACTTGGTCCCTGGAGCTGTGTAAATGCGACACTACCTGCTGCGACACAGTGCTGCCCGGAATACTTATAAATTTATTCAAATATTTATGTGTAAATCCTGCTTTTTGTTTTTGTGTGTGTGTGTGTGTTTTCAGGCAGGGATTAAAGTGCACCCAGGATGAACTGACTGCTTCTGCGTTCCTTTCCACACATCTGGATGACTCCATGGGTGGAGCTCCCGTCCAGGTCGGACATCTTTTTAAAACTGTAGTTTAAATACCTGCAGAATATTTAGGGAATATTGTGTGTAATTTTTTTGTTTTCTATTGACTGTAATCTGCATACAATTTCTTGATAAATGTTAGAAAAAAAAGTTGTTTGCCACGTGTCATGAATGAAAGGAGGATGTAAATTGTGCACTTTTCCCTGAGGGGCTATTGACTCTTTTATAATAGATTGGCAGAAGTTTGGCTTTAGAGACTATTAACCCTTGTGTGGTGTTCATGGTTTTGTTTTTCACCCAGTGTTTGTGGGTCTGGTGGACCCCAAATATGATTGGATGTTAAAAACAATACAACAGTCTCTGTGAAAATACTTAACAGATATTAGCTATATCATAGTTATAAGATAAACAGATGCCATACATTGTTAATATATGGTGTTTACCTTTGATAGACCACATTATCAAGAGCAATGCTCTTCTTATTTGTGAAAAAATATATAATTATAAGTTGTTATGTGCGTGGTAGCACATAATGCCCATAACACACAGCTCCAAACTCCAGGAGGCAGTATTTATCAGAGAAATGTTTCTGTTTCATGCCAATAATAACAAAACTATTTGAGTGTTTGAATCAGAAAAAATAAAATCGTATACAATGAGATATTAAATATATAAAGATTTGAGACTGGGCAACTAGTCATCCCTAGACCTCCAACTAAGTAGAATGTATCTGCTGCTCAATGCTGGAATCAACTGGCAGATCTCCACGTTGAATTGTCTCTATTTTATATTTTTAAATAAACTCTGTCTGGTGTTTGTGTCTAAATCTGTCTCTGTTCAGGTTCGAGTGACCCAGGGTCAGGAGCCCCCCCACCTGATGAGTATTTTTAAGGGCAAGCCCATGATCATCCACAGTGGAGGCACGTCTCGCAAAGATGGACAGAGCCAGTCTGGGAGCATTCGCTTGTTTCACATTCGCACCAGCTCTGCCAAGTCCACCAGAGCGGTGGAGGTGAGGACAGAGGTCATATGAATAACGACTGACCAGTAACTGAACAGTAGATATGGACAATAAGACTGGATTTCAATTTGATCTGATACCAGATAATACCAGACACAAGAATCAATACACTTACAAAAAGGGGAAGTCGACCAGTTTATCAATTTCCCTCCAATTCTGAGGTTTAAGTGTAAACAAGGTCTTTCATAATGTCTCCTTTTAAGCCCTGGTTATCTCTTTTTCTCTCTCTCTCTCTCTCTCTCTCTCTCTCTCTCTCTCTCTCTTTCTGTGTGTTTGTGTGTTTGTGTATGTGTAGGTAAATCCCAGGGCCTCCAATCTGAACACTAACGATGTTTTCGTGCTGAAGACCCCTGATAGTCTGTTTGTGTGGAAGGGTGTTGGGGCGAGCTCAGATGAAGTGGACAGTGCCAAACATGTGGTCTCTGTCCTAGGAGGGAAGTCCACCAACGTGGACGAAGGCAAAGAACCAGGTAATAGCAATTAACATAGCATATTATGTGTTTGCGTGTGTGTGCGTATGTGTGTGTGTGTGTATTACTGCCTTGTTTATCTTATTTTGCCAATAAACCTTGCCTCTCTCTCTCTGAGAGACAGTGCCAGCTAAAGCAAAAAGAAACAGTGGTGGACAGTATGTGTCTTGGAGGAAACACGTGCTAGAGTTGTTGTCAAAGCAAAAGAATCCAGCTGTTAAATTTAGTAATATATTATCTGAAATTAACCCTGATTTCTCTCTGTAGCGTCGTTCTGGACGGCTCTGGGAGGAAAGAAGGACTATCAAATATCTAAATCTCTGCAGAAAACAGTCAAGCCCCCACGACTCTTTGGCTGCTCCAACAAGACCGGACGGCTAGTGGTAATAGAGAATGTTTCTTGTCCAGTGTTATAGAAGTACTGACTATTTACCCAGGAAGGGATAATGATACTATTGATCTCCATCTCTCTTCCTCTCTCTCTCTCTCTCTCTCTCTCTCTCTCAGGTTGAGGAGGTGCCTGGAGACTTTACTCAGTCAGATCTGGCCACTGATGATGTCATGTTGCTTGACACTTGGGAACAGGTGAGTGCTACTCTTCCATCCCCAATAAAAAAGATTTTTTATTTTTCTGTAAAAATGATGCACAATGCAATAATGATGCTTCACCTGTTTTTCAGATCTTCATTTGGGTCGGCAATGATGCCAATGAGGTTGAAAAGACTGGAGCCCCAAAACTTGGTGAGGTTTTCCAGTAATAAAGCCTTGGTGATTTCACAGAGCTAAGAATTGAGAGAACTGAGTGAGACGGTCTCATGATATTTTTAGAACATTTACAGGCTCTGACATTATGTAGAAGAAGAAGAAGGTTCATCATAACAATACGGTGTCTGTTTTCTTTACACAGCAAAAGAATATGTAGACACAGACCCCTCTGGGAGACGTGGGATCCCGGTCACTACCATCAAACAGGGGAGCGAGCCCCCTACTTTCACCGGCTGGTTCCAGGCCTGGGATGAACATATGTGGGACACTGATCCCATGGAGCGGATCCGCGCTCAATTAACTAAACCCTCTTAAGAAGCACTTAAAAAGTTTCATGAGTTCGGTAAAGTTTATATGCACTTAACAAGCCTGCCGCATTCAAAACACACAAAACTGTGCCATGAGTCTGTGATAATGTAAATCATGTGATAATGTGAATATAGATGGAGGAAACAGCACTGTCCCTTCACTCCACACAACCCCAGTTTTCTTTCCCTTCCAGGGGTTCAAACAGACCCACTCCTCTAACCTTTATACCATTGGCCAAAACAATTAAAACGGCCTGTTGAAGTTTGGAAAATACTTGATTGTGAAAAAGATAAAACAGGACACTTTTGTTTAAAAATATATAAAACAGATGTGGTCAGAAATGTACAAAAAGATTTTTATATTTTTTTTCATCAGGCTCAGTTTCTTATTGTATGAGAGTTATGTTTTTTAAAGTTTCATTTAAATAGCATTAAAAATAAGCAGCATGTTATTGAGGAGAATAAATTTTTCTGATATTTTTATATCAGTGCTTTTATTGCTTTTATTTGTTGTCAGGTCACATCACCAAAACCAAAACCATTAACAGACACAGTAATGAATTAAATGTAATTAAATCAGTCAATTTCATGTCTAAAATACCTATGTAAATGTCTTTAAAGCAACATAAAACAGCCTCTGCCCAAATTATTATTGTTTTTTATCATAACTTTGTTGTTACTTATCACTATCTAGAGATGAGTTAACTCTGCCAGTGTATGGGATGGGAGCCATTTGAATTTATATAAAGCATGAATTATATTGTTAGGCACAAATATATGCATTGCAGATGTTACTATGTTTGTTCTTCTGCTTTTAATAAATTCTCCATATTAAAAGAATGCTTCCGACAATATGCTGCATAACACTATATATATAGGTTTGACATATAATTATATATGTATAAAACTATAACTCTGGATATGGATTAAGTGACACATTTCTGTGTGTAAATCTACTGCAAGATTGATGGCTCTGATGTGAACTTCACTTATTCTCCTGAGACATCCTCTCTCTCTCAAACAGAGAAAGTGTAAATGCACTCTTGTAGCAGCTTGTTCAGTACCAGGTGATTTTGTCTGAAGTAATATCACATCACTGAGATGCTCATAAAATACACAGTGAACCTTATAAGATGAAGTGTAGTGATGCTACGAGAAACCATAAAATTCATATGGTATGTAATAATAATAATAATAATAATAATAATAATAATAATAGAGTTTTTGAGGAAAGGTAATACTTTAAAAATCTAAGTTCTCCATATTTTTATTAGTAAAATGAGTATTTTATATTGGAGTGTTCTATCAGTAAAACACCTCAGTTTACATGATATTTATTTCAAGTCCAGGTTTTGTTCCTTACTTATCCAGAAGGTGGCAGTATAGACCTAGTATATGGGACCAAACTTATAATTAGCTTTTTTTTATACAACAATTATACAAGTATCCTGAAATATATTCTGCTTTAAAACATATAACAGTTTATCCTTATCCACTAAAACCACCTCCTAATTCTTCAGATATGACAAACCATTCCAGATAGAAAGTATCAGATTAAACCGCGCTGTCTGTGAGGAGTGTGGTGTGTTCTCCCTGTGTCTGCGTGGGTTTCCTCTGGGTGCTCTGGTGTTCTCCCACGGTTTTGACAAAAGTTGACAACAGACTGGAATGTCATACAACTACTTAATACATGTACATTTCCAAATACATTGCACAGAATAAAAGACCTCAGCTGTGTGCAGACATAAATTCAGTGAAGTGCACTTCTGCTCATATCTAAACCAACATGGCACCCCATTAGAGAGTGAAGAGGTGATAATGACACCAGTGAAATCATCACAGTCTTAAAATAGATCAGTGTTTGAACTGAAAAAAAGCTGAAATCTCTCTGGTTGGGTGTTTGGATTACAGAGGTTCAGACAAAGAATTTCACATTACAGACCCTTTATATATATATATTAATATGCACTCATTTTTATCTTTATGAACATCTCTGTTGTCTGTATCCTTTAATCAAATATTTAATTCCTATTTCTTTGCACTGAATCTCCTTTGATTTTTCTCTACCTGTTATGCTAGTGTGTTGTTTCACATCTATATCTCGTCAGACACATATTAATGGGTCCACAAATGTAAAGAGAGACAGATTTATAGATAAATGTAGTATTGCTATAGTCTCTTATATATGTTTATTTATGTTTCTTGTTGCATAATTTACCTCATGGCAATTTTTTGAGAAAATGTAAGCAACGATAAACCATTTTCTGCAGTGTTTTTTCCCTTATGTCATGAATGTATTTATACGGACACCTAGTGGCATGGATGTAGGTTTCTGAAATAAAACAGAAACATGGCCATCTCCACTTGGAAAACTCACTTTAAGGAGCATAAACTTTTTCATTCATAGACAACAAAGCAGTTAGATTTTTTTTTATTTAATTGAGTTGCACTTTATGAGACAATAATATAAAATAAAATAAAATAAATAACATTCATAAATAAAATTGTTTTTTTATGGTGAAAATGATTGATGGCACCTTTAAACAAATTAATTAAGGTTGTGTCTTTTTTGGACAGTTCTGGATGTTTCTAAATGTATCTAAATCTGCCCCAGTAAAGATCATTTGAATTCACACTCTTCTAAAATGAAAAATCTGAAGTGAAAGCTGTCCCCAATCTGGGCAGATGCCAGATGACTAACCACTTACACAGGGTGTTCTCTGCTGCAGCTTAAAGCACTGTGAAAAATTAATAGTACGGCATCATTTTAGCCTCAGTACCTGAGAGTCCATAACTGACACTGGCCCTTCTTACGGTTATGCTGCGTATTCTGGATAGAAAAATCATTTACAGAGCTTACAAAGTATTGTCATCGCATCACATTGATGTTTAAATTAACAGTATAATGTGCAGTAGTCAGAGACCAGCTTAAACTGATTTAGCTTACAGAGGATGTACAATTTAGAAATGATTCTGCAAATATGTCTGAGTAGATTATATATTAATCCATAATCCAGATGAATCTTAATAAAGCGTTTTTTGGAAAATAAGACTCCTAACATCTGTGCAGGACCTTGTGTCTTTACTAAAGCTGTCCCCATCAGATAAACAGTACTTGAGGCTTTGAGACAGGGGAGGACATCAGTCTTCACTTTGACTTCAGATCTGCACACATCCCCAGCTATGGGCTGTTTGTTCTGTCCTGCCATTGTGAGAAGAACAGCTCATCATTGTGGGGCTGAAAGGATGTGGAGCTTGAGAAAAGAGATGTCTGCTCTGAGAAAAGGAAACTGACACAAAAGAAGAAACTGAATAAAGAAGGTGTGTGTCTTTTTGAATAACGTTAGTCAATCTGAAGACCAGAACAGGGTGTGTACACAACTAAGCAGGGTTCTCTTAGAGAAATAAATTAAGCCCAGATTTGAGAACTGTCGAATAGGAATTTCTGGTTCTATTGAACAAGCGTGATTTTGAGCTTAAGCAATCTGGTTAAACTGCTTTTAAAAGAAATCCTTTTTAATGGAACACCCACCTAAACATGACACATGACTGAATATGCTGGGATTATCTTACATAAAAGGTAATCAACTTGTAACACTGAAGTGTGGAGATGTAAAAATGACACTGTTGGTTTCTTGGAAACATTGAAAGTGAGTCTGCTGTAAAGAACATTAGTGGTTGCAGGGGCAACACTATTATGAAGTTTGTGAGTCAGTGATTAGACCTTTGCAAATTCCCCAAATGTGGGAATCTGCCTAAAAGTGCTCTCTCTCCTCGGCATCCACGGCAGAATTGCCCTTTTACTTAACTTTCACTCAAAATTAAATAAATGGTTGAAGGTCTCTGAATTCTGAGCAGTTCTAAACCTTATAGAATTGTTAATTTACATTATTGTAGCTCTGAAAGACCAGCAGAAATGATATAACACAGTCCCTCCCCCTTTAGGCTCAGATTTAATGAAAGGAAAAAGCTTTGGCTGCTTCACTCCTCTCCTCTACCTGAGTGCAGCCACTTGTCTTTCCCCTCCTCTGTCCTTTAACTTTTCCTCTCCTGTTCCCGACTAGAAACGGCGGCTTTACTCGAGGGAACATGGCCGGGGCGATCATAGAGAACATGAGCACCAAAAAGTTGGTGATAGTTGGAGTTATTTTGCTTTTGTTCCAGGCGTTATCCTTTATGGTCGGAGGGCTGATTGGTGAGTAGTTGTGTTGTTGGGCTATTTTTGGGACCTTTTGTTCGCTGTAAACGCCTTCATTCCTGCTTTCTAATGTGTCTTGGTCTTTATTTACAACGATGTTCGCGTTTAAACACGACTTGGAGTTCACATAGCTCGAAGAATTATACAGAACAAAAGTTAGACGAGGCTGAAGTTGCCTCCTTTTTGGAATTTTCCGGTCCACCTTAAATCAGTGTTTCTAACGCCATTTAAGGTGGCGCGAAACATTCCAACGAGAAGCCAAGCTCAGCCTAGACAAAGTTACAAACCTCTTTGTTAACTTAATTTTATAGGATATATATCGTAAAATTGAAATTACCTCGTTGTTTTCCTTTAAACAAATGATCTAAGATGGGAAAAAACCCAGTTTAGAATGTAGTGATTTTGTGATGTCACAAAACCAGCAAATTTGTATATCAGCCTGCAGTGTTTAAGTACCCACCACAATAAATAATGGACCTCAAGGAACAGGATAAAATGCAGATGATAACAAAATGTAGATCATAAGCTTTTTAAAGTAGTACCGAATAATTACTACATTTAATTAATTCAGCAGCGTTTCAAATGTTGTAAGTGGACCTTAGGAGGAAAAAGGACCAGAAAATAGCAGGATACAGATTCTTTAAAGCTTTAACAGACTGGCTCTGATTTTGTGTGCAGTGCTGTCTCTGTTACCTGTTTTATCCTGTTAGGTTGTTTAGGTTTTAGGAACTAAATGGTTAAATGGATTTCAGCAGCTTCAGTCTGATCACACCTCTGGTAGACAAAAGTGCCCCCCCCCTCCCATTCTTCTCCTGCTTTTTCCCTCCTGTGCCCCTCCAGGCTATGTCAGAAAACATGGGCAGGTTCAGATTCTCCTTCACTTCTGACATCAATTTCAGAGACTTAAGAATTGCCCTGCCCCCTCGTCTGAGTCTGTACAATCACAGCGCTGTACACATGTTTGTGAGAGTGCAAAAACAAGGTTAAACACAGCAAAACAGACACAACGAGTGTGAAGAGAGAAGAAAGAGAATCAAGCAAAAATGGCTAAAAATCTCACTGCTGTGCGCTTGGGTCGGGGTGAAAAGCGGCTCATTATCATTTTAAAGGAACAGGCACTGAAAGCAGCCGTTCTGAAGAGGCTGTTTAGACAAGGGTAGAACGTTGCTGTTGGGTTTTGACCAAAGTATATCCCAGAGGTTTCGTTAAGACCCAGAACTGTGTTCTTTTGTGGAAAAGGGGAGAATATTTCACATTTTAAGCAAAGATAAAGAGAGTGTTTAGATGTTGAATGCTTTGTTCTTGAGAAATTCAGAAAGTCAGAATTGCTCACACTGATGGTGATGGGAACCAGGCGTCTGAAGTGACTTCACAGGGAGTGTCTACAAACACGGCATGTTATGTTTTTTTTTTTTTTAATGATAATATTGAGACTAGTATTGACCACAGAAATCAGGAGTTAAGTCACTGGTGATTGTGGACAAGGAATAAAATGCTATATATTTATTGTAGACATCCAGATCCCTGTTTCCTTTTAGCACCAGAGTGCTTCATTTTATATCTACACTAAATTACGTTGTTTATATTTCCAGGATTGATTTCTGCAAAGTTAGAATATAAAAATCAGAGGCGGTTAAGTCCTGAGTCCTTTTGTGAAGGAAGAAAGTAGCCCCCAGTCCCCACAGAAAGCTGGATGGTGGCTGATAAATTGGCTTGTTTGCCTGAGATTGATTTAATGAAGCGGGATTCCTTTGTGTTTGGTCGGTGGCCAGGGGCAGTCTGGGTAATTGAGTAGAAAAGCTCGCCGCTCCCTCTGTTATTGGACAACTTGGACACGGCATGAGGTCAGTGGGCCGAAAGCCTTCTATTATTTCGGACACTTCAGGGTGGAGACTCTGGAGAGTGTTTGCTCCCAGGATTGAGGGTCAGTGAATACACCAGCTCCGAGGGGTCCAGTATTGCTGATTTAATTTGTCTTAGTAGGTTTCAGATGTTTGTTGGAAACGGTCTTGGGCTATTTTCAAAAATAAGGGAAGCACTACTTAAAATATGCAGCTTTTTGATGCCATTTTGGATTTTTGCCTAAAGGGAAAAATGGAGGAAGCATAAAGGTTTAAACATATAATTAGACACCAGAAGTAAATAAAACGTGCAAATGTTTAGGCTAAAAATATTCTATATTAGGTAAAACATCAATAGTATCTTTCACAAAATAATAGCTGAGAAGAGCTTTTAGCGTCCATTCACCACCACTGTCAACAATCCTGATTCTCTCTGTTTTGCAGCACAGAGCATTTCACACCAAACCAAACCCACTCTCTACCTGACTGTGTACATCTTGACCATTTAAATTATAAAGACACGGGTTGGTGGCATCCTCCTTAAACCCACTGTACTCAGTGTTCCCCTTATGTAAGTGGGGCTTTGAGTCCCCTGTGGGTCGAGAAGGATATTGACGTCCTGTAATAAGACCTCCTGAATTTTGAATGGAACGTTTTCTCTGGGCGGCTTTGATTATCACATTTGAGCCTCTGGCACATAAACGCTTCCTATGTCCCCAGCTTCCTGCTGCTTTATAGACTTCAGGTGTCACTGGTGAACAAGGTAGAGTTCTATTAACCAGCTTTTCACACCTCAGCCTTGCTTTATGCTGCTAATGACTCCCTATCTTCTGATGGGACATAACTTCTCCCAGGATTGAGAGCAATCTCTCTGTAAAATGTACCGTTAGCTCAGGTGGTCTGAATTTAGTCAATGGTATAGATTCAGGTCTAACATAAGATAAGGGAATATGTAATATTTAATGTTGCTCTAAAGTTAATGACATTGTGCTTTCTGAGAAAGAAAAGTCTCACAGGTGTGAATTTGAGAATATTAGGTGATGTATTTATTTATTTATTTTTAATTGAGACACAATTTTTAGTTTTAAACAAATTTCACATTGTGTAAATTTAATAATAAATGGACCAATAGAAATGCTCCAAATTACTTGGTATAAAATCTTTGTATATTTACTTCCATTGAAATTTTAAATGTATTTTTTCCCCTCTTCCTGTAAATTTTAGTTTTAGAGATGTGTTATTGTATTATTTATTTTTAAATGGCAAATATATTTATGTATACCTACAAAATACATTTGTAGAAATAGCTACATTTATTTGCATTGATTTCCCTGGCTTTGTTGGCGTTTGCTTTATAGCTGCCATTAGCTTCAGGACCTTTTCTACATGATCAGATTGGAGCTTGCATTTGTAGTATTTGTAATTTTGATGTTCGTTTTTGTTTCATTGTGTCTCCAGCTCCAAGCCCCACCACAGCCGTCCACTACATGGCCACAAAGTGTGTGGACAACATGAAAGGTCACCACGAGGGGAAGAAGTGGTTTATGCCCTGGGGTCCGAACCATTGTGAAAAAATCAGAGACTTTGAGGAGGCCATGATAAAGAGGATTGAGGCCAATAACATTGTTTTCGCTGTTCACATTCCCATGTCCAACCAAGAGATGAGCTCCTGGTTCCAGTTCATACTGGTTGTCCTGCAGTTTGACATCGCCTTCAAAATGCACAACCAGATCGGTGAGTGTATTCAGCTTTGTCTGTGTCCAGGGCTGTAAACGGAAGGTTGCCAGGTCGATCCACAGAGCCAGCAGGGCGTGACGGAAGTGCCCTTGAGCAAGGCACCTTACACCCAACTGCCCCCTGGGTGCTGTGGGTAGGGCTAACCGCCCCCTAGTGTGTGTTTACTAATATGTGTATTTCACTGTACGGATTGGGTTAAATGCGGAGGACAAATTCCTCTGTGTGCAAGCACAGTGACCAATAATGTGATTCTGATTCTCCCAGTGATAGGGCCATCACCAGTCAGGGGCACCATCAGCAGACACAACTCTAATATTCTCTTTTTAAAAACTCCTAAGATTTAAAACTATACTGATGTATAAAGTCATCTTTTTTATCTCTAAGATGAATGAATGTGCATTTCTTTATCTGAGGTTAACAATGATTATTACCTTTGAAATGGACAACAGAACATGTCTGATCCTCTGTCTTGAAGGATTATTGAAGAAATGCCTGAGTACCCAGAGGAATGTTTCTTTTCCCTTGGCCAAACAGATTGTGTTTCTCTCACACTGAGAGAGGACTAACAATGATGGATCTGCCTTTTCGGCTTGAGGGCACTCAGCAAGGGTCTAGACACAACGCCTCAGTTTTTTTTTGGCGGGTGTATCTCCAAAGCAGAGACTCACAACCGGATCATGTCAATAGGGACTCCATTTGTTCGGTCTGGTTGAATTGCTTTGTTTCTTTGCTTTGCTTACTATTGGTGTATAAGGAATGCTGAAGATGTTCGGGCAGGATGCTGTAAAATGGTATTGCAGTGGCTCAGGCCCAGAGATCTCTAGCCACTTTGCAGTAGATCAGATTGTATTCTGTCTCATTGAGCTCCAGGAATTTTGGTTAGGGGCAAGAAATGTTAGATGAGCCAGTGCCAGCAAACTTCAGGCTCTGTAGAATATTTAAAAACACAGACAGCCCTAGATATTAGACACAAACCAAATGTTTGTCTGTAATCACAGGTCCCAAACTAAACCAGCAGCAGGGTTTGATGTGTCCATGGTGATGTATCTGGCTCAGACTGAAAAGCCAAGTTTAGATCACACTAAGCTTAAAGTTAGTCAGCTAACCAAGAAACCCTAGCTCCTGACTGACCTCTGTCCAGGTCCTCGGCTCAGAGCTGCAGTCTGAAAGGACGGGTAACAGACACGACACGACACTGCACTAATGAAGAGTCATTGTGGGCTGGAACACTTTGGGTCAGTGAGTGGTGTCAGGAGCTCAAGCTCTGAGAAAGGCAGGAGTGGAAAATGTTGTTTGCGACGTTGTCGTTAAAGCTTTATGCTAAAGTTTGACCACCTCTGGATAAAAGAGGTTTTGGTGATTTTCTAAGTAGGAAATAATTGAACAAATCTTCTACAGAGAACAGTTTCAACAAGTTGTCTATGCAGCCTATGTTTTAGGGGTGTAGTGATACAGACTGCTCTGGATTCACCATTTACTTTTCTCACAAAGTTGAAATCAAGAAAAGCTATTAAAATGGCGATGATAAACAATACACATCCATGTAATTTTATTTTTTATAAATTTAAGTTCATAATTTTTTTTACTTTTCAGAAACAGCAGTAACACACAACAAATGCAAGGCTGCTGGGTATCATACAATCTCTATAAAGCAATATACAGTGTAATTTCTTTCTCTACTCCTCCTAGTTTGCCAATGTGCCAGGATCCATTATGATTTACACAAAGCAAGAGATAAAACACAGTATAAATCAAATCAGTGCTAATGACACAGATTTGGAATTCCATTATCATTTTCAAACAAAACATTTCAGCAGTTATAAACAAATGAATATACTAGCTTCTCTACCATATCTAAAATATCCTGATTTCTCTTTGAATCTGGATAATAAAACAATGCAAAATTAATAACACATTTAAATTAAATTGTAGACAAATTTATTAAAACACTAGGAACATAAGTTTAAATTGTGCTTGTTGTAACAGATCTACCACATCCGAAATAAACAAGTGCTGTCATCCTCCTTCAGAGTTTGTGTCATGTTTCCTTTTGTTTCAAAGACAGTGGCTAACAGTGGCTAGACAGTGGGTGGTGGTGGAGTGCTCACTCCAGGTTGGAAGTGAGATCCTGCCTCAAGTGGAGGAGTTTAAATACCTCGGGGTCTTGTTCACGAGTGAGGGAAAGATGGAGCGTGAGATTGACAGGCGGATCGGTGCAGCGTCAGCAGTAATTCGGGCTCTGTACCGGTTCGTTGTGGTGAAGAGAGAGCTGAGCAGAAAAGCAAAGCTCTCGATTTACCGTTCAATCTACGTCCCAACCCTCACCTATGGTCACGAGCTTTGGGTAGTGACCGAAAGAAAGAGATTGCGGGTACAAGCGGCTGAAATGAGTTTTCTCTGCAGGGTGTCTGGACTCTCCCTTAGAGACAGGGTTAGGAGCTCGGACATCCGGGAGAGACTTGGAGTGGAGCCGCTGCTCCTCCACGTTGAGAGGAGCCAGTTAAGGTGGTTCGGGCATCTGGTCCGGATGCCTCCTGGACGCCTTCCTGGTGAAGTGTTCCGAGCATGTCCAACGCGGAGGAGGCCCTGGGGCAGACCAAGAACACGCTGGAGAGACTACATGTCTCGACTGGCCTGGGAACGCCTCGGTATACCCCCGGAAGAGCTGGAGACGGTGGCTGGGGAGAGGGAGGTCTGGGTTTCTTTGCTCCGACTGCTTCCTCCCGGACCCGGATAAGCGGCAGATAATGGAGGGATGGATGGACAGTGGCTAACATGCGGGAATGATGGACTAAACGCTGAAATTCATTGTTATCGACAACCAAAAAAACAAATGGCCTCATCCTTTGAGATTAAAAAACCATGCATCTTGAATGGGGAAAGCAATGTTAAAAAAGCACTCAGTAAAGACATTTTGGCCTTTGAGGCCTTCCTTCCTCTCTGGCATTGGGTCTGAGCTTTTCATTACGATTGAAATCTGGCATTTAAACAGTGCAACTGAATTAAAGGACAGTAATAAACACAATGCACGTGTTCTTGTTATATTTTGCATTGCATTGCATCATGTCACAATGCGTTGTTATAGCCCTGGTATTTAAAGTCACTGGAATTATTTGAATCTTAATAAAATGAAGAAAAAGAAAAAAACTCCTCTCATTTGACATTTTGATACAGGGGTGCACAAACATTTGCACATGGCTTTGTTACCAGAGATATTCAGCTCAAGCTTTACAAGCTCTGAGTAGTTGGCTGTAGTTAGGAATGTGTACGAGTTTGCTTGCGATTGGATGCTGCGTCATTCTTTTCCCTGAAGTCCCTCTCCTCCAGACGCGTGTGTGTGTGAGAGAGAGAATCAGTCATTGGGGATGAAGACCTCTGATCTTCTGCCAGAATCCTCCGCCTGTGTTGACACCCTTCCTCCTGTATTTGGGTTAATTGGGCTCCAGGTTGACAAGAAATAAAAGATTAATTTGATTTTCACATTTGCCGGAGCTGAGAGCAGACTGCAGAGCTGGGATGTTTGTCTACATCTTGTTATCAAACCTTTGTTGGAACGGGCTGCTTTTTTTTGTTTAGAAAATAGACCTGGTTTTGGTTGTATTAAGTTTTTCGAGATGGATTGAATCCAGTTCTGGAGTTGCCAATCCAGTTATGTGCAAAATGCAAAAATATTTTATGTGAAAGCCAGCTTTTGTTGGTTTTCTGATCAGAAGCGTGTAAACGTCCGCTATAGAGAATGCACATTCATAGTGCACAAATTCAGTTTTTCTGCTGAATGGAGAAGACATTTTAAAATAAAATGTGAACAGTTTGAAAAATGTGTTTCATTTCTTGTCCAATATGTTAAATTCGGTCATGCCTTTTGATCACAACATTTGAACATTTGCGTACAACTTGTGGTTCTCATTTAGTTAATTAAGTCTATCGTATTGGCTCTCCTGCTTTAAAACATTTCCCTCTCTGTACCTGGTCGTGCTGTGGCAGTGAGCAGCTCTGTTGCCGTGTCTGATCTTGTCTTCTCTTGTCTGATTTTGACTTTTGGGTTAAATTACAGAGTACAAGATCTAAGCGTGACAAAGTCTTTCCAAACTCCAAATCCTGTTCTGTTTTGGAGTGTTGATGTGCTCGGCTGATTTTTCATTTCTGGAAAAAAAGCTCATCTCTAAAATGGTGGCTTTAAAGGTGAAGGGAAAATGCTTTTTACTTCCACGTGTGGCACAGACTTGATTTATGTTGAGTCATTGTTTGCTGATTTTTCTGTTTGTCTGATTATAATCAAAAGGCTGATATTTTAGTGTAATATGCTGGTAGTATTGATGTAAAAACAAAGAGAAACTAGGCTAGCCATTAGCCATATAGCCATTGTCACAGAGGTGTTTCTGGCATTTCAAAATGTCTCCCAAAACCTCCCCATTACAATATTTTAGGCAAAACACACACACACACGCACACATGTAATGAGAAAAATCCAGCAGTTCTCCTCTCTCTGAGATATAATATGTGTGTTAATGTTGTAGAGTTCTGAGCCATCCTGTTGAGCTTGTAAACTAACAAATGCTGAGTCGTGGCTCTGGCCAACGTGCATGGTGTCGTGCCAAACACAGCCCCAGAAACACACACAAACAGAGCGTGTCTCTGTCTTATTTCCTATTATTCAGCCAGGGTTCCTGCTGAAGAACCTACTGTTCTTTGGTTCCATCTGGGAACAAATTTTCTGGTTCGTGAACCAGTTTATGTCGGTGGAAACGTGCTAAATGGCTCCAAATTCACAGTTCACAAAATGGAATGCGAAAATTGCAGCCATATGGTTCTGATGCTGATAATGCATAATGCTAAGATGATATTTAAAAATTCTGTTTATACTTTTTGGTTTATTGCCAGATTTTGTTAACAGTTCTCTCCAATTATTATTGATTTCCAATTCCATCTTTTACCATCCAGTCTCACTCACCACACACACACACACACACACAGAAAAGACCTAGAGACACATGCTTCTTTTCAGACAGATGCTGATACAACACCACTGAACTGAGGAGAATGTAAACTGCCCGGATCTTTCACTTTGTCGTATGATATGATGAATGTGTATTAATTCCTAATATGAAATTTAACTTTCTGAGAGTTTTATTTTAAATACCCAAACTTTAGCTCGTCTCAGAGACATCTCCAGAGAAGCCAGATGGAATTTCAGATAACAGAGAGCAGGCTCGTAAACCTCTCCAAGGACCCCAGGACCTTTTTTATGACCCCAGGACCCCCAGGGTCAAGAAAAGAATCTTTGCAAAATGCAAAGAGACACACAGACCCCACTTTATTCCATGTCCTCTTACACCTTTTTAAAGATTGTTAACATCTTAAAGACTCAAACATCCCAAAGATCTTACATGGAAAACAAGCTGTATATGGGCACAACTGTTTGAAATAAATTCCATTGTAGCGTAGTAACAGTATTTGAGTTGGTTATGTTTAATGGTGATTATCACTTATAATCATAATTATTATTACTGAATTGAATGACAAAAATATTAATAATACCAATACTCAATACCAATACCAATACCAATATTCAAATAATGGAAACACTATTAAAAGGAATGATAATAGGTTGATAAACATATCACAATCATCGAAATCTCATGGAATCAACGCAGGTGAAACCAGTTCGAATTTAATACTTGGCTAGGCTATATGACTTGGGAATAATGTGTTGCTAAATGATTTAATTAGTGTGTAAATTTATCAAGAGACTTAGTTTGACATCAGCTCTGAAGATGAATAATTTGCTTACTTTTTTCCGTTATGATCACTGAGCGGATGGGTCCAGCAGATTTTCGCTCTGTTCTTCCGGTGTTTGACTTGTCACGGCTGAAATTGGGCTGGTTAGTGGGGGAAAGTCCCTCCAGGATGAGTCAGCCACTTTCGGCGTCCTTTAGACGGCGTGACGTCAGTCGGGGATTCCCTTCACAGAGAACTGCTGGCCTGGCTGGTTTTACCGGAGTGGTAGTCTCCTCCAGAAGGAAGGCGTCAGAATAAATGTTCGCGGTTTTCATCCAATCTTCAGAAGCTACTTTACGAATTAATTAGCTAATACTTATTCTACGATTTTCACTCGATTTTAGCGGTGGCCCTTATTCTGGCCAAAATAAGTTTCACCTGCTTTGATCAGTTGTAAAATTAAACTTGGATTGGGCTACAAACAACAAACACAAATGAGAAAAGAAAAGATTACTGACAATTAATCGACCGTTTAGTCTTTTAGTTTCTGTATTGCAATGCTAACTGACACAAGGCGTCCCCTGATAGTTCGCATGAAGATCTGTTTCCTTTAAGAGTCTTTTGTAAGAGTCGGCTTGTGAGCGTAGGGAGAAGACAAAGAGCGTAAGGGAGAGCGTAAGAAAAGTACGGAGCCGTACGAGAAGAAATCAAGAAGAGTATGCGAAAAGGTATGCCAAGAGAGACAAGAGAGAGCCTATAAGGGAACGCGACTACCTTTTTTTATAGGTGGCGCGGTCACGCCCATTTGGGAGGTCTCCGTCCTCCGATTGGTTCCTGGGTTTGGGGAGTACACGTGACCGTCTCTAGTTTCAGGGAAGAGAGAGATCACACATTTTTTGGCGAATACATAACCTCAATGAAAAAAAAAAATACTTCATACATACTTGAATATAGCATAAAGAGTATACTGGAGTATTTTTTATCAAATATATATATATATATATATATATATATATATATATGTGTATGTATGTATGTATGTATGTATGTATGTATATTACCAACTATTCTAGATGTTAGACATTAATTCATCTTTCTAAATTGAGACAGGAATCTTTCCTCGTTATTAAAACAGTAATTCACATCACTCGATTAGTTAGAAGACAGTTACCTGAGAATAACAGAGGATAACATTAATAACACATTGCATAATACATGTTTAGTAACAACGAGGCATATGCGTCCGATATGATGTGTTTAGAGGGAAAGAGGGCGAAAAATGATTTCGCAAATGTCCAGTTGGGAGCACTGTTGGTCCATGCTGTTTGTCTGGTTTGAACTAGGGTTGCGAGAGGTTGCCATCGGGCAGTCCTGAGTCATCTGTTGATTTTTGCGATAAGATAAGGGGCGCCATCCCGACGCTGATGATAATAAACGCTGGGGTTCTTTAATCCTGGTCTCCAAGGCTCTGATTGATCTTTTAGGCTTAATGGGGTCATAAAATTGGGGTTTCCACTTTACTGTCCAGAAGAAGAAGGGGGAGTAGTCATCTGGTGTGTAAGTTTGAAGATGACCCCTCACTGTCATCCTGGGGGTCACTGGAAAGTGTTCTGCTTAGCCTTTGCTATCAGATATAGGTGTGTGCGTGAGTTTGTGTGTGTGTGTGTGGGGGGGGGTGCATAGTCTTTCAGTACACACACACACTCTGTGGAATGCAGGTCCTGTCCACTTCTTTTTATCGCCAGAGTGGAGAGTCAGAGTCTTAATTTTTATATTGCAAAAGTATGATTCAAAATCTTGGAGATTCATTCAAAGGAGATGGTCTTCAAGCCTTTTGTCTTGTCATGGGTCATAAATTGTATGTGACGTCACTACCAAGGTACAGGAAGCAGCCAATTAGGAGCAAGAGAGGCTCTAATCTTATCCAATCGGTAGTAAAGGCGGGTCTTCTAAACTCTGGTTAAAAACCCGTGGAGCTAAACGACACACGCTTCTTCTTCTTCCCTTCTTCTCTGCTCGACTCTTCACTTCAAGGCTCCAGACACTTGGGGCGTTTCCTCTTTTTTTACTAAAGAGTAAAATGACCTGGATTTTTGAAATGACTCTGCAGGCATCAGACTCATGGCTTTCTTAAACAGTCTTGGGCCCTTAAAGCATGGTCCAGATAGAAACCATAGTTTAAGAAAAGCTATAGTTTAACCCTAGCAAAATTTCAACACTACACCCAGAGCATGAAGGAAACCTTAGACCTCTGACCCTCAAAAGGACGACAACGCCTCCGGACCAGCAACGACGAAGACGGCTGCACGCACCCTCAGAAAAGACCTGCATGGGCGTGTCTCTCTCTCTCACAAGGCGGCAGATCAGCGATGACGGAGAATCCCCACCGAGACATTCAAAACGCCACCAGCCGACTGAAATGTCGCTGTGTCTGAAAGTCTCGAGAGAAAAGGAACGCCCGCGGCTGCAAACTACACGGTCCGCGTCTGCAATTCTCCAAGAAGCCACGCCGGAAAACACAGCGCGTCAGCGACATGATCCCAACTATCTCCAGCCCTCCACGGATACGTAAGGTCACATGGTCTCATTCCGTTCACGGCTCAGGGTTGGTACTGAAATACTTGCTGGGATAAACTATAGCATTTCTAGAATTTAGGGTAATTCATAGAGAAGTTCCCTCATATATTAATATCGCTGTAATCCATTTCATTATATTAATGAAATAATAATTAATTGTCGTTGACTCCACTATGTAGTGCTAATGCCACCGTAACGTGTGCATAACTATTTCCGCTACAAGTTCATCAACAGATGCCCTTACTAACCAGCACATTGGGCAGAGAGGAAGCCATCCTACCCAGTTGTTTTCTTTAGGTGCCCCAGTCTGAGATTACAGAGACATCATCTATTTTGTTATCCAGCAGTCCCCTGGTAATAGGTTTTCAATGATTGAGCCAGTTTTTTGACTGCATTACTAACTTTGGTGTCTTGAATGGGACATTTTAATGAATTCTACCAAAATGCCTAAAATAGCCCCATAATTATTGATGAAAATGTTTTGCCACCCCGTTATGTTTTGTGGTTTGGATAATTCTAAAACTTGGAGCAAGTTGCAGTCCTCCAGAGCAAGTCCTGCTGAGGATGCCCCCAAAATTCAAATGCTCAAATGCCTCCAGTATTTGCCACCCCCAAACACACACACACACACACACACACACACAGTCTGGTGCTCCTCCAGCAATAGCACAGTGCTGCTGAACGGGCTTAGTCTCCGCGGTGACGGCTGCTGGGTTCAGGGGAATGTTTATCTGCATTAAGCTGACATTCACAGAGAGAGAGCGAGAGGCTGGAAAGGGAGAGAGACAGAGAGTAAGAAACTGAGGTGAGAGAGACGGGCTACTGTGTGGGAGAATTGGCTGGGAGGTGAGAAAAGTCAGACAGGCAGGGAAAGTTTCAGACAGAGAGACAGACAAAAAAGAGGTAGGGAAAGAGAAATGGATAGAGGGTAAGGGAGAGAGTGTGGGGCAGTTACTGAAGATGTTTGTGGGGTATGTAGGGAAGAGGAAACAGAGTAAGGGAGTAAAAGGATTGTGTAGATAGCATCCCTTCGTTCTGAGACTGTCTCTCGCTCTTGCTCGCCCATTTTTCCTCTTCACTCCAGGGTGAGCTGTAGTATTAGTGCCTGAGCTCTGAGCTCTTCTGCTTGTTTCATAACAGAACAAGAGCCTCTTCAGAAGGAGAAGGAGCACAGAGAACCTGCAATGTGATCTAAACCCAACTCCTGGGTGTCAGAGCTTCAGTTTTTTTCTCAGCATCTTCTCTGCATCTCCACAGTCTGTACCATACTCTCAGAACTCTGGTAGCCGCCATTCCTCTGTTAAAGTGGCACTAGGTAGTATTTTTACCTTCTGTTTCTACTAACCCGGGCTCAGCACTGCAGAAACTGCACTATGCAACTTTTGTTATTGTTGAACTGCGAAGAAGTTTGTCTCAAAGCATTTAATTGTCCTAGCTCTCTTAAGGTGAGTTGGAGGGTCCTCCGTCTCCTCAATATTCAGTATGAGAATTGGGCGATTAATGTTCTCCTCCAAGTGTGTTGAGCTCCAGTGATGTTCAGTTTGAAAAGGAGTGATGAAACTTCACTTTTCCAGAAGAAAATTATGGCATCACCGTTTTAGTTTGGTAATATGGTGATTAGGGAGATGTAGCCAGTGGGTGGTGTTGAGGAGATGGTTAGATGGATGGAATATCTTGTGTGTGTAATATAAAGTCTATGTTGTGAGGTGTTGGTTGATGAAGTGACCTCCAGATGAATTCATTTGCTCATACACAGAGAACGCAGTTGAAGAGTGATAACCCGCTGAACTTGATCCATCCTGAATGAGTTCTTTCACTGGTTCCTCTGTGGCCTTTTCTCTGAAGGCCTCAGCTGTACATCAGTCATCAGCGTTTGATTTTATTACTGAAATGTTAAAGAAACAGCTCCAGTGGCTTTCATCGGAACCTCCATTTTTACAGTTGGAACGTTAGCTTCTGTTACTCTCCTTGAGGTCAGGTTCTGACATTAGGGATTGGTTAGAGTGGTGATTTAATCCTCCAAAGTAGTAGTAGTACTGCTCCAGAGCCCAGTACTGTGGTGCGGCTCATATTTGGCAACAGCCATAGCATCTGAACATCAGTAAATAATCTATTGCTATGCAGTGCTTGAATGGTAGACCTCTTAAAAAGAAAATAAACTTGGGTGGCTGCTGGAGATGGTGTTGCTTGGGTCAATGGGGGCACTGTCCCTGTGGATCGCAGTGCTTGTGTGCAGTCACATCTCCTCTCTCTACATAATAGCTGATGTGTAGTGAGTATAATTATGTATAGGCTATACAGTTCTTGTAATATCTGTCTCTGATTAAAGAGTAGTGACTAACACCAGGCTGTTCTTGCTGTTTTTGTGGGTAGACGACGGAGCAATAGTCACTATAGATGTTGGGCTGGCGTACAGAGACAACAGTCTGAGTGAGTGGACGGAGATGACGCACTCTGTGGAACAGCGAAAACTCAGCTGCAACCTCTCCACCACCAAGGTAACTACATTAGTCCCAAACTAAGGGTCTAAGCACACATTCTCTCATACTTTCTCACACACACCATACTACTACACTGTGTACTTTTTTTTTGCCCTCTCTTTTCTATTCATACTAGGGATTAGATTAAAATATTTTAAGGACATGATTCTCTGAAATCTCTCAGCTCACTAGAATTTAATTCTGTAATTAATGCTACACACAAAACGCACATGTGGCTAAAGGAAAGACTTACACAGTGGATTAATAGACATGTTATACCCAGTACACCAAGCACTTTTTATATTTGGTGTGGTGCGAAACGTCTTATGGATCTGGTTTGTTGCTCTCTGGCCCTCAGGTGGCACTTCATTAAACTCAGACATGAAACTGTAGTGGAAATCACTGCGTAGCCTCAGAAACACTTCCCACAACCACTGTCTGCATGGATTACAACAGCAAACTTCATAGTATAGTGTGTGCAGAATTATTAGGCATGTTGTATTTGAGAGGATTCTTTTTATTATTGAACAACAACTTTGTTCTCAATCAACCCAAAAGACTCATAAATATCAAAGCTTAATATTTTTGGAAGTTGGAGTGGGTTTTTTTTTAGATTTGGCTATCTTAGGAGGATATCTGTTTGTGCAGGTAACTATTACTGTGCAGAATTATTAGGCAACTTTAATAAAAACAAAATTTATACCCATCTCACTTGTTTATTTTCACCAGGTAAACCAACATAACAACACAAAATTTAGAAATAAACATTTCTGACATTCAAAAACAAATCTGTGACCAATATAGCCACCTTTCTTTACGATGACACTCAAAAGCCTTCCATCCATAGATTCTGTCAGTTGCTTGATCTGTTTACGATCAACATTGCGTGTAGCAGTCACCACAGCCTCCCAGACACTGTTCAGAGAGGTGTACTGTTTTCCCTCCCTGTAGATCTCACATTTTATGAGGGACCACAGGTACTCTATGGGGTTCAGATCAGGTAAACAAGGGGGCCATGTCATTATTTTTTCTTCTTTTAGACCTTTACTGGCCAGCCATGCTGTAGAGTATTTGGATGCATGTGATGGAGCATTGTCCTACATGAATATCATGTTTTTCTTGAATGATACCGATTCTTCCTGTACCACTGCTTGAAGAAGGTGTCTTTCAGAAACTGGCAGTAGGTCTGGGAGTTGCGCTTCACTCCATCCTCAACCCAAAAATGTCCCATAAATCCGTCTTTGATGATACCAGCCCATACCAGTACCCCACCTCCACCTTGCTGGAAATATGGCAAAACTGGTGGCAAATGGCATCTTGGCAGCTTCATGCTTGATTTTCCTCAATTCATGGGCAGTTATTTTGCGCCTTTTTTTTTCAACCCGCTTCTTGCGACCCTGTTGGCTATTTGCCATGAAACGTTTGATTGTTTGGTGATCACGCTTCAAAAGTTTGGCAATTTCAAGACTGCTGCATCCCTCTGCAAGACATCTCACAATTTTTCTTTACTTTTCAGAGTCCGTCAAATCTCTCTTCTGACCCATTTTGCCAAAGGAAAGGAAAGGAAGTTGCCTAATAATTAAGCACACCTTATATAGGGTGTTGATGTCATTAGACCACGCCCCTTCTCATTGCAGCGATGCACATCATCTGATTTACTTAATTGGTAATTGGCTTTCAAGCCTATACAGCTTGGAGTAGGACGACATGTAAAAAAAGGATGATGTGATTAAAATACTCATTTGCCTAATAATTCTGCAAACACTGTATAAGGAAGGTGATAAACTAGCCTAGACCCATTTGAAAACATTTGCCGCATTACAAAATGAGAAATGGAGAACCTGAGCTGTTGTAACAGCTGATATCTTGTATCAAGCCAGAATGTTTCATATTCACAGCTACAGCATTTGGTCTTCTCAGTTCCCAAACTTTTAACAGAATGCATTGCAGGCATCATTAATAAATATGAGAAATATATATATATATATATAAATGAAAGGTTTTCAGTCTTTGTAATATTTTAAATTAAATATAGGATTTAAATTATTTGCATATTTTTAAACTATTCTGCACAGTTTCCCAACATTTTTGGTGTGTATTTATTTTTTTAAGTCCACTGAGAATGAGGGCAGATATTACGAATGTGACGTCTTGCCCTTCATGGAGATTGGCTGCGTGTTCCACAAGTATTACCTTCTCAACATCCGCATGCCTGTGATTGAGCGCAAGAAAGTGAACGTGGGAATTGGAGAAATCAAGGATATTCACCTGGTGGTGAGTACAGCATCTGTTCTGTCCATTTCATGGTGGGCATGCTGACATACACTTTCTATTTATCCAAAAAACACAAAAATTAAATATTTACTTTTGTGTCTAATTCCAATGCTTGGTAAGGTCAAGTTGACCAGACTGTGGACATGTGAGCTTATTCCCCTTTAACCTGTTACTCTTAACTCTCAGCACATATATGTGCTTTTGTAAGCATTAACTGGATGAGTAAGATTATCCCACTCTCCAGCTGAATATTCGTTGGACTCTCCCTGATGTAGCATCTTAAATTAAGTCTGTTTTCCTTCCTCTTTTCCAGGGCATCCATCAGAACGGTGGCTTCACAAAGGTTTGGTTTTCCATGAAGACCTTCCTCACCCCCTGCATCCTCATCATCATGATCTGGTATTGGAGGAGGATCACCATGATGTCCAGACCTCCAGTTCTGCTGGAAAAGTATGGGTTTTCTTCAGGGATATCTCACTAGACATGCACCATACAGCACTTCAGCATGTGTTTTATTATAGTTCTTCAAATGCAGTTTGTTCCTTTTTCTATTGTCAGTTTTCCTGGATCTTTGTGGAGAAAAACAATAGTGAAGCAGTGCTCTGCTTTTTATTTGGAGACCTTGTTCTGACAGGAATGATATACGCTGTAGCTTTGGCCTATCTGCCTAACACAGTATTCTCCTCCAAGCGTGTTGAGCTGCTGTATTTCTGTCTGAAGTGGTTAAGGGGCAGCCATGCTCTCATTATCTGTAACCGCTTATCCAGTTCAGGGTCGCGGTGGGTCCAGAGCCTACCTGGAATCATTGGGTGCAAGGCGGGAATATACCCCGGAGGGGGCGCCAGTCCTTCACAGGGCAACGCTCACTCACTCACACTCAGACACTTTTGAGTCACCAATCCACCTACCAACGTGTGTTTTTGGACTGTGGGAGGAAACCGGAGCACCCGGAGGAAACCCACGCGGACACAGGGAGAACACACCAATTCCTCACAGACAGTCACCCGGAGCGGGACTCGAACCCACAACGTCTGCGACAGTGACTGCGACACTACCTGCTGCGCCACCGTGCCACCCTGCAGCCGTGTTCTAACAGTTCTGACAGGAATGATATATGCTGTAGCTTTGGCCTATCTGCCTAACACAGTATTCTCCTCCAAGCGTGTTAAGCTGCTGTATTTCTGTCTGAAATGGTTAAGGGGCAGCCATGTTCTAACAGTTAAACTGGGACTGGGGACTGAAGGTCTCCAGTTCGACCCCTGCACCAAAAAAAGTGGTCTGTAGAAATAGAGGAACAGCACTTTTTCTCCTTTGTTGCTGTGATGTCTGGCCACTGGTCCAAGTGTGTGTGGGTGAACATTCTTTAAGTGGATTAAACATGGAATCTAAATATTTGTTGTACTGATGTGCAATTATATTAAAAGCACATTTCACATTTACTTCATGGACCTGAATGCTCTTAGGATCTACTGGGTTTAATACTTATCTGAAGTGAAGCTTCTGAATGTCTTTGTAAGGAGAGGACCAGCATCAGGACCATTTTAAAAAGACAAAAAAAAAAACAAAAAACAAATATATAATTCATTCATTATCTGTAACCGCTTATCCAATTCAGGGTCGCGGTGGGTCCAGAGCCTACCTAGAATCATTGGCCGCAAGGCGGGAATACACCCTGGAGTGGGTGCCAGTCCTTCACAGCAATACCCACGCACTCATACATTCACTCACACACACACACCTACGGACACTTTTGAGTCGCCAATCCACCTACCAACGTGTGTTTTTGGACTGTGGGAGGAAACCCACGCCGACACGGGGAGAACACACCAACTCCTCACAGACAGTCACCCGGAGCGGGAATCGAACCCACAACCTCCAGGTCCCTGGAGCTATGTGACTGCGACACTACCTGCTGTGCCACCGTGCCGCCCTATATATATATATATATCCTATATAGAAACTGTCCCTTTCTGCTCTCGTTCTTCCTCTCTCTGCTTCAACAGCATCACTTCCACAGCATCCAAACTCAATTCCTCAGTTCCCTGGTGGCTGGAAGCTCTCAGCCAGTTTTAGAGAATGCTGTTCTCAGGGAAAGCGATTATTTTTTCATGCCGTAAAAGCTTTGCCGAAATTACTTGCTTGCTGTTCCTCAGGGGGTTGGAGATGGAAATCACGACACTTTTTACATCTCCAGGAGAAGCTCGAGCAGGAGTAGTGTCAGCCCCCTGCTGGTTAACTTTATTGTGGGAAAGGTGCCAAAAGATTGCCTCGCTTCAGTGGTGCCTACGTAGGCCAGGCCTTTAGAAAACAACCAGAGCCGAATTACACCAGCCACAACCCTACAGTGTTTTATATATCTTCCTTCTTGATTTCAGTTTAGTACATGAACACATGCACTAGAGTCGATTTGAAAATTGACACTTTGTAAGGGGGGGGGGGTGTCTGTAAACATTTGGACATGTTATTAATGAATTTGGCAATGATTAGGCACGCACACATTCAGTTCAGCAAATGAAAGAACCAGTCCTACTTTACCATCATGTACACGTGTTGAAACAAGATCAAAGAGTGCTGGAGGGGATGATGACAAATCTAAAGCAAGAGAGAAAGGCAGGAGAGAGGGCAAGAGTGGGGAAGACAGAACACTGCTGGAATGCTAGGAATGTATGTGTGGGGCCAAGCTCTGCAATGGTCAAAAAGTGTTAAGTCCTGTTCTACACTAAAAGCCGTTCGTGGGCATCAGCTCATCCAAAATATCTTCTGAAAGAATCATCTGTTGTTGATTATTGTAGTGTTGTTTTACAGCTTTATAAACTCTTTCAAGAGCATTGCTGTGAGAATTTGAATTTAAGTATTTTTATCAGGTTTTATATTTGTTTATTTTTATTTATTTTATTAATAAACTGTAGCATACACCACTGAAGTTCTTTAAATGCACTTTTTAAATTTAAAAAAACAAAACTAGGTTTTGTTTGTAAGTACTAAAGCAGTATATTGTGGGGTTTTGACCTGTAACAGGGTTATCTTTGCTCTGGGAATCTCCATGACCTTCATCAACATCCCGGTGGAGTGGTTCTCTGTGGGGTTTGAGTGGACCTGGATGCTGCTGTTCGGAGATATTCGTCAGGGAATCTTCTACGCCATGCTACTTTCTTTCTGGATCATCTTCTGTGGAGAACATCTAATGGTAAATGAAAATAGTCCATGCTTTTTGGAGGCATAACTTTCTAAGTAAATTACCCTTATTTTATAATTAACCTTATGATTAGTTAACATTTACTTAAATAGAATGAGGTTCATGCGTGATTTTTGGTGAATGATGGCATTTTAAATCTAGTAAATGTATATTATTTGGCAACTTTTGCAAAGTTGTACTGTAAGAATGAGTGATTATTCAGCTTTTTTAGTAGATGCTTGTCACTTGATAACTGTTGTTTTATAGTAAATGTGTGTTGTGCTCCCTAAACGATTGCTGCACAGTGTTTGTGGTGTGGCACGGCGCATTACCATTCTGAAAGAGGCCACTGCCATTAAGAATACTGTTGTCAGTCTGCTGCAGTGTTTAAGAGACGGTACATTTCAAAGGTGTACGCGCTCCTCCGCCCTGAAAAAAACTGCTCAGAGCCTCTGTGTTTAATCAGCTTATCTGCTTCTGTCTGTGTTGTGTTTTTATGCCAGGATCAGACGGAGAGGAACAGGTTCTCTATGTACTGGAAGCAGGTCGGACCCATCGTCTTTGGCTCCTTCTGTCTCTTTATCTTCGATATGTGTGAGAGGTGAGAGAAAACACCTGCTGTTCTCCGTCCTGCCACACAGACGTCCAGCCTTTAATCCGAGCGTTCAGAGTGCAGGGATGCACCGAGGCTTACTGTTTAAAATGGTGAACATAGCTTTTTCAGTTTCAGTCATAAGAGATGAACACTGAACAAAACAAACAAGGAATAAATACTAAGTTAGGGCTGAAAGGTTAATTTACCTCAGGTTTATTTCCAGATTGTAGATTGAACATTTTAAAATCACAAAAGCTGATATTTTCATTTTAGCCTGAATTAAGAGCAATTTCTAAACAAGTTGCATTTGGAAGCATTTTGTTTATGAGGCAACCAGACACTTCTGTTTACATGAAACATTATTAAATGTCTTATAAATAAATAAATCTGACACTAGTTTCAGCTTTCAAAATAAAAGCCGGATCTTCTTTGCCTTTCTGGATATAAAAACAATTCAGAAATAAATACAATTTAAATCACAATCACAGTACTGATCACACTGATCACAAAAATCACATTTAGATTAGGGCTGAATGATCTGGGGAAAATATCCAAGTAGTGCTTATAGATGTTTGTTTCCTTCCTTGTCATTCCATTCTCAGTGGAGCAGAGACTCCCCAAAACTGAACTCAGCTTTGAAACTTCCACCTTAAATAGTGCATGACCAGTATCTGACTGCTGCACCATTTAAGGTGGAACTGACAGTTCTGTGATGAAGCTATCTGTCATTGTGGCTGATCTGTCATTGAATTTTGGGTTTGGCTTCTTCAACAGTTTTCATTTCTGTGCATCACTAGTTTAGATGTTTTATTCTGTCTCTCTTCCAGAGGAGTGCAGTTAACCAATCCCTTCTACAGCATCTGGGCCTCAGATATTTGGTCAAAGCTGGCTGTATCCTTTCTTGGTGGAGGGGTAGTAGTCTTGGAGATAATGTTTGTTTTATCCTAAACTAACATCGTTATCAATCTACACAATAATAGGAGATGGTTGTTAATGTTTTGTTGGGCTTCTTTGACTGAAGCTGTTCAGATGGCGTTCATTATTGTGGCTGGAATCTGTGCTTGCCTCTACTTCCTGTTCCTGTGCTTCATGGTGTTCCAGGTGTTCAGGAACATCAGCGGAAAGAGGTCATCGTTACCTGCGATGACTAAAGCTCGGTGCCTGCATTACGAGGCAAGCAGCTCCTAGAATAAAGATAATAATGCTTTAAGTTTGTGTGGATTTGGCTTAGAGGTGTAATGTCCACAGTGCTCAGTGTTTGATTTGATTCATTTTTATTTTAAATAATCTGATACTAACCGCATATACAGGATTTGTGGCTGTTTCTTCTCTTTTAATGACCCACACAGAAGCAACTTGTATGCTAATAGCCCCCACTGCTTGACATGCACCAGACTAATCAACGTTAATCTTTATTATTTCAAAACGTCAGTTGTTTACAGTCAGAGGAACCAAATCTGTTCAAAGGGCCAAAATCAGTATTTGCCTAATGTTTATAGTTTGAGAGTTGGACGTTGTTTGTCTCATCATTTTCTCTAATTCTCCATTTAGGGGCTTATCTTCCGTTTCAAGTTCCTGATGCTGGTCACTCTGGCCTGTGCTGCCATGACCGTCATCTTCTTCATCATCAGCCAGGTCTGCATATGGAATACTGTTCATTTGATTTATTATAGAATAGTTAGCTTGCTCAAGTTATAAAAAAGGTGCAATTTCTGGTAGCGATCTTTTAAATTATTTAAATCATTGTATACAGATTTGTTTCATGTGTAAGCACTTTTCAGTTCACATCAAGAATGACTACTTGGACAAAAAGCTTTTAGATCAAAATTAGTAACTGTACAAGTGGAAGAAATATAAAAACATTAAGTTCTAAGATATTTTGGGCTCTTCTCACAGGTTCATCCTTCAGTTTGTGTAAAAATACTGTTCCAGCAGTGACTATATAATATGATGTAGTTGTATCACACCTGTACAACTGTGTGTGTGTGTGTGTGTGTGTGCGTGCAGGTGAACAAGAGTCATTGGCACTGGGGCGATCACACCGTGCAGGTGAACAGTGCCTTTTTCACTGGGATTTATGGCATGTGGAATCTGTACGTGTTCGCTCTGATGTTTCTGTACGCTCCGTCACACAAACGCTATGGAGATGAGCAGTCCAGCGGTAAGAATTATGACTGTTCACATCATGTACATCAATCATGTCTTCTCTATTTACTCACTCACACACTACTCACAAACCATGTCTTCTCTTTACATACTTTAATTTCATGGAGGGTAGCTAAATGAGACTAGTTAAAGGTATTCGAGCGGACCTTGTTCCCTATTTCGCTGCAATAATGGTTTCAGAAGCATTGCTTTGAGAATTTGATAACATAAACATTAGTGAGTTCCGGTAATGATCTCGGAATGATTAGCTCTGGATCACAAACACCACTCCAACTCATCCCAAGGGGTTAGACGTTGTTAAAGTTCCTGTTTTAAAGGATGTTCTCATATTCTCTCTCTCTCTTTCTCTCTTTCTCAAGGTGCCAGGAAAAAGCTTTTTTCCCCCCCTCCTCCCCCTCTGTCTCTCTCCCCCCCTCGTAGGGAAGTAGGTCCTCTTTGGCTGGATAGAGGACCTTTAATGGAGACCAGGCTTTGGTCCAGGACAGTCGTAATGAAAGCCATCCATTTACTGACGTCAGACTCTTTTAAGCTTATTTCTTTTTCCTTTTCTTCTCCTGCCTTTTCCTTTGGTCATTTCGCCTGACCAAGTAGTGACTCTAAACTTTACACCTCTCCTTTTTGAATCAAAGCTGCAGAGACTGAAGGAGCCCAGAGACATTGAGTAAACAAAGTGACCTTCAGCCATAGACACATTAGATGAGTCACCAGAGCATTTGCAGCTTCCAGATAAAGTGTCGTGTCTAGGTTTAAGACCAGAAATCTATCATTTGTACTGTCAAGCTTATGTTCCTGTTTAAAAAAAATTAATTTAAATAAAATGGAAAGCTGCATGACTGGACATTATGGTTACATGATTGGACAAGAATAATTTCCAATTGCTATGTTTTACATAAGGGGTGGCGCAGCAGGCAGTGTTGCAGTCACACAGCTTCAGGGACCTGGAGGTTGTGGGTTCGATTCCCGCTCCGGGTGACTGACTGAGGAGTGTGGTGTGTTCTCCCCGTGTCTGCGTGGGTTTCCTCCGGGTTCTCCGGTTTTCTTTCCACAGTCCAAAAACACACGTAGGTGGATTGGCTACTTAAAAAGAAAGTGTCCTTAGGTGTGAGTGTGTGTGTTGCCCTGTGAAGGACTGGCGCCCCCTCCAGGGTGTGTTCCCGCCTTGTGCACAATGATTTCAGGTAGGCTCTAGACCCACTGCGACCCTGAACTGGATGAGCACTTACAGATAATGAATGAATGAATGAACTGAGGACAGGTGCAATGCTTAACTGTGAGATTATATAAGTATTACTTTTTAAACAAGGCAATGAACTCCAAAGTAAAATCTTGTGTTTTTAGCTTTAGTTTGTTTTCTAAAGTGATATAAGTTACACGTTTGACTCCAGTGGGCTCATTCATGAAAACAGCACACTTTGCAAGTCTCTCTTATTCAATCAAATGTGTGAAATGTATGGGATGTGTACAATTTTGGGTTTGATTTTGTTATGTTTCAATTTCTACTTGGGAGATTAATGAGCAAATAAATAACAGTAAATAATAATAATAATAATAATAATAAGGAGAAGAAGAATAATAATGCTCTAAAATTTGAAGATAAATGCCAAAACATAGTTTCAGTCATTGCAAAGTTAATAGTGCCAAATGTTGAACTAAGGCTAAGAGCTGTTTGTGTCAAATGTGTAAAATGTTTGTTGGTTATTAAGGGAGTGTCAGCTCTAACCAGAAGGACGACTCCAGAACTTTGTGTGAACTAAGGTTTGGTTCCCGTTCCACAGCTCCACACCAGTCTTCAGTTCTACATCTGATAGTGCTGGATATTTGATCAGTAATAATATGAATTGTACACTTCATGCAGACCCTCTGTGACCCTGAACAGAATGAAGAAGATGAATAAATGAATGAATGCTTCATTGTCCATCTGGGGAACATTCTGATTCTAATTCTGATTCTAAAGTATATTTAGTTCAGTTTGTTTGCTTTTAGTTCTCTAGTGTGTTTCAGGAGTGTTGTGTTTTCTTCTGTGCAGAAAAAGAGTAACAAGGCCTTCATTACTTCAGTCATGCGATGCTCACCACAAACACACACACACACACACACACAAACACAAACAACCCTTTCATGGCCACAGGTTTGTTTCCAAATTCACAGCTACCTGGAATTAGCCGTTGTTGAAGCAGTTTTCGAGCCGAACACAAACAATCTTTATTTTATTTAATTTCCAATTGAAACGTCTATTAAGTGCAAGTTGTTAATTTTTAGGAGATATTTTAACAAAATAAGAAATAATACAGTGTTTCATTCTGTGTTTGTAACATTTCTTGTAATTATTGATGATGCGAATGTGAAGCGTTTGCTGCATGTTAAAGGGCGGAGAACCATCAGAGCCACCGAGGTGGATTTTAAATGGGGCGGCTTCAACAAGGGAGACTGCTTCTTCATTGATTTGGGAAAGGTACGGTTTCCTAGTAATTAAGTATTTGCAGCAGGGATTTAACTTACAAATCATAAGTCATGATTACATACACGTATTTCAGGCCTACCCTTTATCTACTGACCATACGTAGCTCTGTAGGTTCTGAACTTCAGATGTCGCCTGTAACATATTCTTTAGTGGATAACACCACTACCTACAAAAAGGCCAGGGTTCAGTTCCCTGCTCTGGTTGGAAGATCACGTTATACCAGTCCTTGAGCAAGACTCCTAACTCTGCATTTGCTCAAATCTGTTAATTGAGTAAACATTGTAAGTTTCTGTGGATATGTGCACCTGCCAAATTCCATAAAAATAAAACACAGAAAACATTGTCAGGTGCTCTGTAAATAATGATTATTATTATTACATTTAATAATATATTATTCGTGGCTCTTCTCTTTTGCAGGACAAGTGTAACCGCTTTGAGAAGTTAAAGGCCTCTCAGGTTGCCATAGATATTCAAGACAACGAGAGGAATGGTCGAGCCAATCTGTCCATGGTGGAAGAGGGGTTGGACCCTCAGGAGCTTATTGAAGTGAGAAAGAATCCTTTTAATAGTTTAGTTATTACTGTGCTGTCCACACACTACTGTAACTTTTCCACTTGAGTGAACTCTCTGATAACTCAATTTATCCAGATTAAAGTGGATCAGAACATTTTAATTTTTTTATTGTTCTCTAGCAAGGTCTTGCGTGCCTTATGTACACATTTTTGGGACCGAAGTTGAAGCTCTTGTGTGTGAATGAACTTTTAACACGATCTAAAACAATCATTTTCAGGTTCTGGGCCCAGTACCAAGCATCGCTCCAGCCACTCCAGACGATGATCAGGTGGAGACAGGCAACAAGAAGAAGGGGGCTCTCTACCTGGTAATGCAATCCTGCGCATACTTCAGTTGAAGATTGAGTCCATTGTTTTTACCACCACAAAATTAGCAGACAATATTTTTGAATTAGATTCTTCATTATTTTTTTATCATGCGTCTGTCAAAGGCAGCTCCAAATTTAATAATGAATTAGATTTGTAGGCCCAGAAGGAACCTGTTAATGCTCCATAAACACATTAATAGGTTTATTACAGGATGCCTGATGCATCCAGACTGCTAGGTGTCAGTATCACAGATATTTCACAACATGATGAACAATCACTGGAGGAAATGGATGAAGGCTCCATTAAATATTATATTTAAATATAGCAGTATTTTATTTAAAGATGTGAAGCACACGGCTTCTATTCTAACTATTGTTTTAAGGCATTAAACTGTGCCAGAAACTAGTCTATTTGTGATTGCTTATCAAATTAATACAGATATAAGCATTTAACATGGCACTCATTTTACTCAAACAGAATAGATTAATAATAGATTACTAGCTGCTTACATCATTTATGGATTGATTGTTATTTTTTGGGTCCTTGATTTAGATCTCTGATGCCACTGGCTCCATGAAGACGTCTGCGGTGGCTGAGACGAGTCCGTTTAAACAGGCCATGCTCTCTCCTGATGACTGCTACATCCTGGACAATGGCGTGGATAACAACGTCTTTGTGTGGAAAGGTGTGGCTCTGAGGCTTTCGAGATATTTATGGTGGAGACACCTGGTGCCTCTCTGTGGGTGGAGTAAATAACAGAAGGCAACCTGCTGCTTTAGATTCTTATAATTGGTTGAGGATGATTAAGGGCATCTTCATCTTGAGTCAAAATTTTATTTTGTCTTTTGGTTCTGTTAAGGTTTTAAAGACACAACTTCTAATTATATTATTACAATGATTATTGTTTATAACACAGTTTATATTTATTCTATTAAATGATCATTTTTATGTAACCACAGAATTAGTGTACTGCTATAAATCTTTTTATAATAAAGTAGTGTAGTATTATTAGAAACCACTTGGACAACCAACTAACCAACTAACACCCTAGCAAGGGCTGCACGGTGGCGCAGCAGGTAGTGGGTTCGATTCCCGCTCCGGGTGACTGTCTGTTGTGTTCTCCCCTGTCCACGTGGGTTTCTTCCGGGTGCTCCGGTTTCCTCCCACAGTCCAAAAACACACGTTGGTAGGTGGATTGGCGACTCAAAAAAAGTATCCGTGTGTGAGTGAATGTGTGAGTGTGTGTTTTGCCCTGTCAAGGACTCGAGCCCCCTCCAGGTTGTATTCCAGGTAGGCTCTGGACCCACCGCGACCCTGAACTGGATAAACGGTTACAGATGAATGAATAAACCCCCTAGCAAACACCTGGAACACTATAGTGACCATCTAGCAACTCTCTAGCAATACTGGAGAACTGCATAAGCTGTGCAGTGTCAACAAACTTATATTAAGGGGTTATTCAGAATGTCTTCTGGTTCTGTTTCCCAGGCCCCAATGCGAATCCAAGTGAGAGTAAAGCAGCCATGACGGCAGCTCAGAATTTCATCAAAGAGAAAAATTACTCCAACAAAACACAGGTACACGGCCTTAAATACATCTAAAACAGAATACACACAATGATTTTGCATTGCTTAATTACTATATGCAAAAATTTTACTTAAAATGTATGTTAATAGTTATTTATAGTATTTTTTTATTTTATTTCTATGACCACTTGCCAGAACAAAGTCTTTGTAAATAAAGAAAATGTACCTAATAATATGTCTCTAATTCTGATTCTCTTTGCAAATCCAATGGTGATTAGCCTGCTTTTTAATCCATCAGGTTAAATGAAAAAAGAAGCTAATGTGTAGATATTTACAGTGTGTCCACTTTGTGTCTTTAGATCCAGGTGCTGCCAGCAGGGGGCGAAACCACACTCTTTAAGCAGTTCTTCAGCGATTGGAAAGATAAGTACCAGACCACAGGTCCAACTAAAGCCTACACCATTGGGCATATCGCTCAGGTGAAGCAGGTCCCCTTTGACGCCTCCACTCTCCACTCCAACAAGGCCATGGCTGCCCAGCACAACATGGTGGATGACGGCTCTGGAAAAGTCCAGGTAAATTGTCAGCCAGTTTATTCTGAGTAAAGAATTTCTGCTTTTAGTGATACTCGTGGTCAAGGCAGTTCACTAACATCACTAATAATTCTTCTTTAAGCTGTGAAACAGCTGCTATGTGTCAGAAATTCTGTAATAAACTTATGTTAAACAATGCCGCCCCCTTGTGGGGGACCCACTTTATGGAACATTAACTGGTAAGTACAGCGATATGACTCTTCATCTCATAAGAACTGCTTTAAATATTAAAAGTACAAATTATTAAATAATTACAGTCACAGAATAATTTCAAAAAGTTATAACAACTGTCAGAAAAACGGTTCTCATGGTGACTAATATTTTCTTACCTCAAACACCATTTTTTTTTCATCAGATCTGGAGAGTGGGGAAAGGAGAGCGTGTCCCGGTTGAACCCAGCACTTACGGTCAGTTTTATGGAGGAGACTGTTACATCATTCTCTACAGCTACAAACAGGGCAGCAAAGAGCAGCACATCATCTACACCTGGTCAGTACACACACACACACACACACACACACACAGACACACTCGCACACACACACACTCACACCTATGGACACTTTTGAGTCACCAGGCCATGTACCAACGTGTGTTTTTGCACGGTGAGAGGAAACTGGAGCACACGGAGGAAACCCACGCAGTCACGGGGAGAACACACCAAACTCCTCATAGACAGTCCTGGAGTGCTGACTTGGTCCCTGGAGCTGTGTAACTGCGACACTACCTGCTGCGACACAGTGCCGCCCGGAATACTTATAAATTTATTCAAATGTTTATGTGTAAATCCTGCTTTTTTGTGTGTGTGTGTGTTTTCAGGCAGGGATTAAAGTGTACCGAGGATGAACTGACTGCTTCTGCGTTCCTTTCCACACATCTGGATGACTCCATGGGAGGAGCTCCCGTCCAGGTCGGACCTCTTTTCAAAACTGTAGTTTAAATACCTGCAGAATATTTAGGGAATATTGTGTGTAATTTTGGGCGGCACGGTGGCATAGCAGGTAGTGTTGCAGTTACACAGCTCCAGGGACCTGGAGGTTGTGGGTTCGATTCCGGCTCCGGGTGACTGTCTGTGAGGAGTTGGTGTATTCTTCCCGTGTCCGCGTGGGTTTCCTCCGGGAGCTCCGGTTTCCTCCCACAGTCCAAAAACACACATTGGTAGGTGGATTGGCGACTCACAATGTAGGGGTGTGTGTGTGTTGCACTGTGAAGGACTGGCGCCCCCTCCAGGGTGTATTCCCGCCTTGCGCCCAACGTTTCCAGGTAGGCTCTGGACCCACCGCAACCCTGAACTGGATAAGCGGTTACAGATAATGAATGAATGTGTGTAATATTTTTGTTTTCTATTGACTGTAATCTGCATATAATTTCTTGATAAATGTTAGAAAAAAAAGATGTTTGCCACGTGTCATGAATGAAAGGAGGATGGAAATTGTGCACTTTTCTCTGAGGGGCTATTGACTCTTTTATAATAGATTGGCAGAAGTTTGGCTTTAGAGACTATTAACCCTTGTGTGGTGTTCATGGTTTTGTTTTTCACCCAGTGTTTGTGGGTCTGGTGGACCCCAAATATGATTGGATGTTAAAAACAATACAACAGTCTCTGTGAAAATACTTAACAGATATTAGCTATATCATAGTTATAAGATAAACAGATGCCATACATTGTTAATATATGGTGTTTACCTTTGATAGACCACATTATCAAGAGCAATGCTCTTCTTATTTGTGAAAAAATATATAATTATAAGTTGTTATGTGCGTGGTAGCACATAATGCCCATAACACACAGCTCCAAACTCCAGGAGGCAGTATTTATCAGAGAAATGTTTCTGTTTCATGCCATCAACAATAATAACAAAACTATGAGTATTTGAATCAGAAACATTAAAATCGTATACAATGAGATATTAAATATATAAAGTGGGTGGGCAACTAGTCATCCCTAGACCTCCAACTAAGTAGAATGTATCTGCTGCTCAATGCTGGAATCAACTGGCAGATCTCCACGTTGAATTGTCTCTATTTTATATTTTTAAATAAACTCTGTCTGGTGTTTGTGTCTAAATCTGTCTCTGTTCAGGTTCGAGTGACCCAGGGTCAGGAGCCCCCCCACCTGATGAGTATTTTTAAGGGCAAGCCCATGATCATCCACAGTGGAGGCACGTCTCGCAAAGATGGACAGAGCCAGTCTGGGAGCATTCGCTTGTTTCACATTCGCACCAGCTCTGCCAAGTCCACCAGAGCGGTGGAGGTGAGGACAGAGGTCATATGAATAACGACTGACCAGTAACTGAACAGTAGATATGGACAATAAGACTGGATTTCAATTTGATCTGATACCAGATAATACCAGACACAAGAATCAATACACTTACAAAAAGGGGAAGTCGACCAGTTTATCAATTTCCCTCCAATTCTGAGGTTTAAGTGTAAACAAGGTCTTTCATAATGTCTCCTTTTAAGCCCTCGTTATGTGTCTCTCTCTCTCTCTCTCTCTCTCTCTCTCTCTCTCTCTCTCTCTCTCTCTCTCTCTCTCTCTCTCTCTCTCTCTCTCTCTCTCTCTCTCTCTCTCTCTGTGTGTGTGTGTAGGTAAATCCCAGTGCTTCCAGTCTGAACACTAACGATGTTTTCGTGCTGAAGACCCCTGACTCTCTGTTTGTGTGGAAGGGTGTTGGGGCGAGCTCAGATGAAGTGGACAGTGCCAAACATGTGGTCTCTGTCCTAGGAGGGAAGTCCACCAACGTGGACGAAGGCAAAGAACCAGGTAATAGCAATTAACATAGCATATTATGTGTTTGCGTGTGTGTGCGTATGTGTGTGTGTGTGTATTACTGCCTTGTTTATCTTAATTTGCCAATAAACCTTGCCTCTCTCTCCTCATATGGCACGGTGCCAGCTAAAGCAAAAAGAAACAGTGGTGGACAGTATGTGTCTTGGAGGAAACACGTGCTAGAGTTGTTGTCAAAGCAAAAGAATCCAGCTGTTAAATTTAGTAATATATTATCTGAAATTAACCCTGATTTCTCTCTGTAGCGTCGTTCTGGGCGGCTCTGGGAGGAAAGATAGACTATCAAATATCTAAATCTCTGCAGAAAACAGTCAAGCCCCCACGACTCTTTGGCTGCTCCAACAAGACCGGACGGCTAGTGGTAATAGAGAATTGTCCATTCCAGTGTTTTAGAAGTACTGACTATTTACCCAGGAAGGGATAAATAATGATGTCATTACAACATCACAAGATTGATATCCATCTCTCTTCTTCTTGACCTTTATTTCTTTCTCACCTCTCTCTCTCTCTCTCTCAGGTTGAGGAGGTGCCTGGAGACTTTACTCAGTCAGATCTGGCCACTGATGATGTCATGTTGCTTGACACTTGGGAACAGGTGAGTGCTACTCTTCCATCGCCAATAAAAAGATTTTTTAATTTTCTGTAAAAATGATGCACAATACAATAATGATGCTTCACCTGTTTTTCAGATCTTCATTTGGGTCGGCAATGATGCCAATGAGGTGAAAAAGACTAGAGCCCCAAAAATAGGTGAGATAGGTGCAGGGCTGCAGTGTCCAATAATTAAGCCTTGGTGATTTCACAGCACTAAGAATTGAGAGAACTGAGTGAGACTGTCTCATGATATTTGTAGAACATTTTACAGGCTCTGAGATTATGTAGAAAAGAAGGTTCATCATAACAATATGGTGTCTTGTTTTCTTTACACAGCAAAAGAGTATGTGGACACAGACCCCTCTGGGAGATGTGGGATCCCGGTCACTACCATCAAACAGGGGAGCGAGCCCCCTACTTTCACCGGCTGGTTCCAGGCCTGGGATGAACATATGTGGGACACTGATCCCATGGAGAGGATCCGCGCTTTTAATTGAGGAGAATAATTTTTACTGATATTTTTATATCAGTGCTTTTATTTTTTATCAGAGGGCAGCACGGTGATGCAGCAGGTTAGTGTCGCAGTCACACAGCTCCAGGGACCTGGAGGTTGTGGGTTCGATTCCCGCCCGGGTGACTGACTGTGAGGAGTCAGACAGAGTAATGAATTAAATGTAATTAAATCAGTCAATTTCATGTCTAAAATACCTATGTAAATGTGTTTAAAGCAACATAAAACAGCCTTTGGCCACATTATTATTGTTTTTTATCATAACTTTGTTGTTACTTATCACTATCTAGAGATGAGTTAACTCTGCCAGTGTATGGGATGGGAGCCATTTGAATTTATATAAAGCATGAATTATATTGTTATAGGCACAAATATATGCATTGCAGATGTTACTATGTTTGTTCTTCTGCTTTTAATAAATTCTCCATATTAAAAGAATGCTTCCGACAATATGCTGCATACCACTATATATATAGGTTTGACATATAATTATATATGTATAAAACTATAACTCTGGATATGGATTAAGTGACACATTTCTGTGTGTAAATCTACTGCAAGATTGATGGCTCTGATGTGAACTTCACTTATTCTCCTGAGACATCCTCTCTCTCTCAAACAGAGAAAGTGTAAATGCACTCTTGTAGCAGCTTGTTCAGTACCAGGTGATTTTGTCTGAAGTAATATCACATCACTGAGATGCTCATAAAATACACAGTGAACCTTATAAGATGAAGTGTAGTGATGCTACGAGAAACCATAAAATTCATATGGTATGTAATAATAATAATTGAGTTTTTGAGGAAATGTAATACTTTGAAAATCTAAGCTCTCCATATTTTTATTAGTAAAATGAGTATTTTATATTGGAGTGTTCTATCAGTAAAACACCTCAGTTTACATGATATTTATTTCAAGTCCAGGTTTTGTTCCTTACTTATCCAGAAGGTGGCAGTATAGACCTAGTATATGGGACCAAACTTATAATTAGCTTTTTTTTATACAACAATTATACAAGTATCCTGAAATATATTCTGCTTTAAAACATATAACAGTTTATCCTTATCCACTAAAACCTCCTAATTCTTCAGATATGACAAACCATTCCAGATAGAAAGTATCAGATTAAACCGCGCTGTCTGTGAGGAGTGTGGTGTGTTCTCCCTGTGTCTGCGTGGGTTTCCTCTGGGTGCTCTGGTGTTCTCCCACGGTTTTGACAAAAGTTGACAACAGACTGGAATGTCATACAACTACTTAATACATGTACATTTCCAAATACATTGCACAGAATAAAAGACCTCAGCTGTGTGCAGACATAAATTCAGTGAAGTGCACTTCTGCTCATATCTAAACCAACATGGCACCCCATTAGAGAGTGAAGAGGTGATAATGACACCAGTGAAATCATCACAGTCTTAAAATAGATCAGTGTTTGAACTGAAAAAAAGCTGAAATCTCTCTGGTTGGGTGTTTGGATTACAGAGGTTCAGACAAAGAATTTCACATTACAGACCCTTTATATATATATATTAATATGCACTCATTTTTATCTTTATGAACATCTCTGTTGTCTGTATCCTTTAATCAAATATTTAATTCCTATTTCTTTGCACTGAATCTCCTTTGATTTTTCTCTACCTGTTATGCTAGTGTGTTGTTTCACATCTATATCTTGTCAGACACATATTAATGGGTCCACAAATGTAAAGAGAGACAGATTTATAGATAAATGTAGTATTGCTATAGTCTCTTATATATGTTTATTTATGTTTCTTGTTGCATAATTTACCTCATGGCAATTTTTTGAGAAAATGTAAGCAACGATAAACCATTTTCTGCAGTGTTTTTTCCCTTATGTCATGAATGTATTTATACGGACACCTAGTGGCATGGATGTAGGTTTCTGAAATAAAACAGAAACATGGCCATCTCCACTTGGAAAACTCACTTTAAGGAGCATAAACTTTTTCATTCATAGACAACAAAGCAGTTAGATTTTTTTTATTTAATTGAGTTGCACTTTATGAGACAATAATATAAAATAAAATAAAACAAAATAAATAACATTCATAAATAAAATTGTTTTTTTATGGTGAAAATGATTGATGGCACCTTTAAACAAATTAATTAAGGTTGTGTCTTTTTTGGACAGTTCTGGATGTTTCTAAATGTATCTAAATCTGCCCCAGTAAAGATCATTTGAATTCACACTCTTCTAAAATGAAAAATCTGAAGTGAAAGCTGTCCCCAGTCTGGGCAGATGCCAGATGACTAACCACTTACACAGGGTGTTCTCTGCTGCAGCTTAAAGCACTGTGAAAAATTAATAGTACGGCATCATTTTAGCCTCAGTACCTGAGAGTCCATAACTGACACTGAGCCTTCTTACGGTTATGCTGCGTATTCTGGATAGAAAAATCATTTACAGAGCTTACAAAGTATTGTCATCGCATCACATTGATGTTTAAATTAACAGTATAATGTGCAGTAGTCAGAGACCAGCTTAAACTGATTTAGCTTACAGAGGATGTACAATTTAGAAATGATTCTGCAAATATGTCTGAGTAGATTATATATTAATCCATAATCCAGATGAATCTTAATAAAGCGTTTTTTGGAAAATAAGACTCCTAACATCTGTGCAGGACCTTGTGTCTTTACTAAAGCTGTCCCCATCAGATAAACAGTACTTGAGGCTTTGAGACAGGGGAGGACATCAGTCTTCACTTTGACTTCAGATCTGCACACATCCCCAGCTATGGGCTGTTTGTTCTGTCCTGCCATTGTGAGAAGAACAGCTCATCATTGTGGGGCTGAAAGGATGTGGAGCTTGAGAAAAGAGATGTCTGCTCTGTGGACACTGACACAAAAGAAGAAACTGAATAAAGAAGGTGTGTGTCTTTTTGAATAACGTTAGTCAATCTGAAGACCAGAACAGGGTGTGTACACAACTAAGCAGGGTTCTCTTAGAGAAATAAATTAAGCCCAGATTTGAGAACTGTCGAATAGGAATTTCTTGTTCTATTGAACAAGCGTGATTTTGAGCTTAAGCAATCTGGTTAAACTGCTTTTAAAAGAAATCCTTTTTAATGGAACACCCACCTAAACATGACTGAATATGCTGGGATTATCTTACATAAAAGGTAATCAACTTGTAACACTGAAGTGTGGAGATGTAAAAATGACACTGTTGGTTTCTTGGAAACATTGAAAGTGAGTCTGCTGTAAAGAACATTAGTGGTTGCAGGGGCAACACTATTATGAAGTTTGTGAGTCAGTGATTAGACCTTTGCAAATTCCCCAAATGTGGGAATCTGCCTAAAAGTGCTCTCTCTCCTCGGCATCCACGGCAGAATTGCCCTTTTACTTAACTTTCACTCAAAATTAAATAAATGGTTGAAGGTCTCTGAATTCTGAGCAGTTCTAAACCTTATAGAATTGTTAATTTACATTATTGTAGCTCTGAAAGACCAGCAGAAATGATATAACACAGTCCCTCCCCCTTTAGGCTCAGATTTAATGAAAGGAAAAAGCTTTGGCTGCTTCACTCCTCTCCTCTACCTGAGTGCAGCCACTTGTCTTTCCCCTCCTCTGTCCTTTAACTTTTCCTCTCCTGTTCCCGACTAGAAACGGCGGCTTTACTCGAGGGAACATGGCCGGGGCGATCATAGAGAACATGAGCACCAAAAAGTTGGTGATAGTTGGAGTTATTTTGCTTTTGTTCCAGGCGTTATCCTTTATGGTCGGAGGGCTGATTGGTGAGTAGTTGTGTTGTTGGGCTATTTTTGGGACCTTTTGTTCGCTGTAAACGCCTTCATTCCTGCTTTCTAATGTGTCTTGGTCTTTATTTACAACGATGTTCGCGTTTAAACACGACTTGGAGTTCACATAGCTCGAAGAATTATACAGAACAAAAGTTAGACGAGGCTGAAGTTGCCTCCTTTTTGGAATTTTCCGGTCCACCTTAAATCAGTGTTTCTAACGCCATTTAAGGTGGCGCGAAACATTCCAACGAGAAGCCAAGCTCAGCCTAGACAAAGTTACAAACCTCTTTGTTAACTTAATTTTATAGGATATATATCGTAAAATTGAAATTACCTTGTTGTTTTCTTTTAAACAAATAAGTATTTGTAATATACATACTTTACTAAAACATTATTAAAAACCATAGATATGATCTAAGCTGGAAAAAACCCAGTTTAGAATGTAGTGATTTTGTGATGTCACAAAACCAGCAAATTTGTATATCAGCCTGCAGTGTTTAAGTACCCACCTCAAGTTTGAAGTTATTAGGAGTGTGGACTACTTGAAATGAGTCAAAATATAGACCACTGAACAAAGGTCATGTACATATCTTAAAGGCACAGTCACTGCATTCCTACTTCCAGAGAATTGTTGATACTTACAACTACACCACAATAAATAATGGACCTCAAGGAACAGGATAAAATGCAGATGATAACAAAATGTAGATCATAAGCTTTTTAAAGTAGTACCGAATAATTACTACATTTAATTAATTCAGCAGCGTTTCAAATGTTGTAAGTGGACCTTAGGAGGAAAAAGGATCAGAAAATAGCAGGATACAGATTCTTTAAAGCTTTAACAGACTGGCTCTGATTTTGTGTGCAGTGCTGTCTCTGTGAATTTTCCACCCACCCCAGTAATGTTTTCCATGATATGTGCTCTTTATCTTTTTCTATTTTTACAGTTAATCAGCTGTTTCCATTATAACGGGCGTGTTACTAATTACTAGCACACATTGTAAGAACAAAACCTTGTATCTCCAAATCACTGAACAGGAAAAGTGACAAGGGTGGTATGAACAGTGCTGACATGCTCTATCTGAATCTCTGAGTTCTGAAAAAGTGTGTACTTGAGCTTTGTATAATATCGAATTATTTATTTATTTATTTTTTAAAACAGTCCGTCCAGTTCTCACACTCAGAGGAAAAAAATGTTACCTGTTTTATCCTGTTAGGTTGTTTAGGTTTTAGCAACTAAATGGTTAAATGGATTTCAGCAGCTTCAGTCTGATCACACCTCTGGTAGACAAAAGTGCCCCCCCCCCTCCCATTCTTCTCCTGCTTTTTCCCTCCTGTGCCCCTCCAGGCATGTTTTTGGATCTCTTCTCCTCTCAGATCTCTGGCTAAGGTTCCTACACTCCTCATTAGTTTTGTTCTGGAGGTTTGTGAGGTGTCTGAATTCTCTCTTGCCTGTGGCTGTACTCATGCACAGATATCAACTCCATGTTTTGGATTTTCTTTGCACCGGAGGATCTTAAATGTCCTCATTATTCCTTTCCCACAAAATTCTCAGTTATTGAATGCAAGTGTGTCTCCATGTTGGCTGTTGATGCGGAATTTCTAAGAGGAATTCCTACCTATTTAAAATTGTTCTTTAATTAATATATTATTAAGATTGGAAAGGGACATTATGAAATTATATTATATAATGAAAAATATATATCACTAGTTCAATGCATTTTGAAGGGTTGTTTGAGTACCTGCAGTCTTTACCAACCCACACACTGTGAAACAAGACCACCCAGTCAGTTTTCTGTGTGCTTCCTATGTCAGAAAACATGGGCAGATTCAGATTCTCCTTCACTTCTGACATCAATTTCAGAGACTTAAGAATTGCCCTGCCCCCTCGTCTGAGTCTGTACAATCACAGCGCTGTACACATGTTTGTGAGAGTGCAAAAACAAGGTTAAACACAGCAAAACAGACACAACGAGTGTGAAGAAATAAGAAGAGAGAAGAAAGAGAATCAAGCAAAAATGGCTAAAAATCTCACTGCTGTGTGCTTGGGTCGGGGTGAAAAGCGGCTCATTATCATTTTAAAGGAACAGGCACTGAAAGCAGCCGTTCTGAAGAGGCTGTTTAGACAAGGGTAGAACGCTGCTGTTGGGTTTTGACCAAAGTATATCCCAGAGGTTTCGTTAAGACCCAGAACTGTGTTCTTTTGTGGAAAAGGGGAGAATATTTCACATTTTAAGCAAAGATAAAGAGAGTGTTTAGATGTTGAATGCTTTGTTCTTGAGAAATTCAGAAAGTCAGAATTGCTCACACTGATGGTGATGGGAACCAGGCGTCTGAAGTGACTTCACAGGGAGTGTCTACAAACACGGCATGTTATGTTGTTTTTTTTTTTTTTTTTAATGATAATATTGAGACTAGTATTGACCACAGAAATCAGGAGTTAAGTCACTGGTGATTGTGGACAAGGAATAAAATGCTATATATTTATTGTAGACATCCAGATCCCTGTTTCCTTTTAGCACCAGAGTGCTTCATTTTATATCTACACTAAATTACGTTGTTTATATTTCCAGGATTGATTTCTGCAAAGTTAGAATATAAAAATCAGAGGCGGTTAAGTCCTGAGTCCTTTTGTGAAGGAAGAAAGTAGCCCCCAGTCCCCACAGAAAGCTGGATGGTGGCTGATAAATTGGCTTGTTTGCCTGAGATTGATTTAATGAAGCGGGATTCCTTTGTGTTTGGTCGGTGGCCAGGGGCAGTCTGGGTAATTGAGTAGAAAGGCTCGCCGCTCCCTCTGTTATTGGACAACTTGGACACGGCATGAGGTCAGTGGGCCGAAAGCCTTCTATTATTTCGGACACTTCAGGGTGGAGACTCTGGAGAGTGTTTGCTCCCAGGATTGAGGGTCAGTGAATACACCAGCTCCGAGGGGTCCAGTATTGCTGATTTAATTTGTCTTAGTAGGTTTCAGATGTTTGTTGGAAACGGTCTTGGGCTATTTTCAAAAATAAGGGAAGCACTACTTAAAATATGCAGCTTTTTGATGCCATTTTGGATTTTTGCCTAAAGGGAAAAATGGAGGAAGCATAAAGGTTTAAACATATAATTAGACACCAGAAGTAAATAAAACGTGCAAATGTTTAGGCTAAAAATATTCTATATTAGGTAAAACATCAATAGTATCTTTCACAAAATAATAGCTGAGAAGAGCTTTTAGCGTCCATTCACCACCACTGTCAACAATCCTGATTCTCTCTGTTTTGCAGCACAGAGCATTTCACACCAAACCAAACCCACTCTCTACCTGACTGTGTACATCTTGACCATTTAAATTATAAAGACACGGGTTGGTGGCATCCTCCTTAAACCCACTGTACTCAGTGTTCCCCTTATGTAAGTGGGGCTTTGAGTCCCCTGTGGGTCGAGAAGGATATTGACGTCCTGTAATAAGACTTCCTGAATTTTGAATGGAACGTTTCCTCTGGGCTGCTTTGATTATCACATTTGAGCCTCTGGCACATAAACGCTTCCTATGTCCCCAGCTTCCTGCTGCTTTATAGACTTCAGGTGTCACTGGTGAAGAAGGTAGAGTTCTATTAACCAGCTTTTCACACCTCAGTGGCCAGGATCCCGAAGACCAAAAGACAATGAGCCTTGCTTTATGCTGCTAATGACTCCCTATCTTCTGATGGGACATAACGTCTCCCAGGATTGAGAGCAATCTCTCTGTAAAATGTACCGTTAGCTCAGGTGGTCTGAATTTAGTCAATGGTATAGATTCAGGTCTAACATAACATAAGGGAATATGTAATATTTAATGTTGCTCTAAAGTTAATGACATTGTGCTTTCTGAGAAAGAAAAGTCTTACAGGTGTGATTTTGAGAATATTAGGTGATGTATTTATTTATTTATTTTTAATTGAGACACAATTTTTAGTTTTAAACAAATTTCACATTGTGTAAATTTAATAATAAATGGACCAATAGAAATGCTCCAAATTACTTGGTATAAAATCTTTGTATATTTACTTCCATTGAAATTTTAAATGTATTTTTCCCCTCTTCCTGTAAATTTTAGTTTTAGAGAGATGTGTTTTTGTATTATTTATTTTTAAATGGCAAATATATTTATGTATACTTACATGTTTTAAAATACATTTGTAGAAATAGCTATATTTATTGCATTGATTTCCCTGGTGTGTTGGCGTTTGCTTTATAGCTGCCATTAGCTTCAGGACCTTTTCTACATGATCAGATTGGAGCTTGCATTTGTAGTATTTGTAATTTTGATGTTCGTTTTTGTTTCTTTGTGTCTCCAGCTCCAAGCCCCACCACAGCCGTCCACTACATGGCCACAAAGTGTGTGGACAACATGAAAGGTCACCACGAGGGGAAGAAGTGGTTTATGCCCTGGGGTCCGAACCAGTGTGAAAAAATCAGAGACTTTGAGGAGGCCATGATAAAGAGGATTGAGGCCAATAACATTGTTTTCGCTGTTCACATTCCCATGTCCAACCAAGAGATGAGCTCCTGGTTCCAGTTCATACTGGTTGTCCTGCAGTTTGACATCGCCTTCAAAATGCACAACCAGATCGGTGAGTGTATTCAGCTTTGTCTGTGTCCAGGGCTGTAAACAGAAGGTTGCCAGGTCGATCCACAGAGCCAGCAGGGCGTGACTGAAGTGCCCTTGAGCAAGGCACCTAACTGCCCCCCGGGTGCTGTGGGTAGGGCTTACCGCCCCCTAGTGTGTGTTTACTAATATGTGTATTTCACTGTACGGATTGGGTTAAATGCGGAGAACAAATTCCTCTGTGTGCAAGCACAGTGACCAATAATGTGATTCTGATTCTCCCAGTGATAGGGCCATCACCAGTCAGGGGCACCATCAGCAGACACAACTCTAATATTCTCTTTTTAAAAACTCCTAAGATTTAAAACTATACTGATGTATAAAGTCATCTTTTTTTTATCTCTAAGATGAATGAATGTGCATTTCTTTATCTGAGGTTAACAATGATTATTACCTTTGAAATGGACAACAGAACATGTCTGATCCTCTGTCTTGAAGGATTATTGAAGAAATGCCTGAGTACCCAGAGGAATGTTTCTTTTCCCTTGGCCAAACAGATTGTGTTTCTCTCACACTGAGAGAGGACTAACAATGATGGATCTGCCTTTTCGGCTTGAGGGCACTCAGCAAGGGTCTAGACACAACGCCTCAGTTTTTTTTTGGCGGGTGTATAAATATCTCCAAAGCAGAGACTCACAACCGGATCATATCAATAGGGACTGCATTTCTTCGGTCTGGATGAATTGCTTTGTTTCTTTGCTTTGCTTACTATTGGTGTATAAGGAATGCTAAAGATGGTCAGGCAGGATGCTGTATAATGGTATTGCAGGGCTCAGGCCCAGAGATCTCTAGCCACTTTGCAGTAGATCAGATTGTATTCTGTCTCATTGAGCTCCAGGAATTTTGGTTAGGGGCAAGAAATGTTAGATGAGGCAGTGCCAGCAAACGTCAGGCTCTGTAGAATATTTAAAAACACAGACAGCCCTAGATATTAGACACAAACCAAATGTTTGTCTGTAATCACAGGTCCCAAACTAAACCAGCAGCAGGGTTTGATGTGGCCATGGTGATGTATCTGGCTCAGACTGAAAAGCCAAGTTTAGATCACACTAAGCTTAAAGTTAGTCGGCTAACCAAGAAACCCTAGCCCCTGACTGACCTCTGTCCAGGTCCTCGGCTCAGAGCTGCAGTCTGAAAGGACGGGTAACAGACACGACACTGCACTAATGAAGAGTCATTGTGGGCTGGAACACTTTGGGTCAGTGAGTGGTATCAGGAGCTCGAGCTCTGAGAAAGGCAGGAGTGGAAAATGTTGTTTGTGGCGTTGTCGTTAAAGCTTTATGCCAAAATTGACCACCTCTAGATAAAAGAGGTTTTGGTGATTTTCTAAGTAACAGCAGTAACATGCAACAAATGCAAGGCTGCTGGGTATCATACAATCTCTATAAAGCAATATACTGTGTAATTTATTTCTCTACTTCTCCTAGTTTGCCAATGTGGACTAAACGCTGAAATTCATTGTTATCGACAACCAAAAAAAACAAATGGCCTCATCCTTTGAGATTAAAACACCATGCATCTTGAATGGGGAAAGCAATGTTAAAAAAGCACTCAGTAAAGACATTTTGGCCTTTGAGGCCTTCCTTCCTCTCTGGCATTGGGTCTGAGCTTTTCATTACGATTGAAATCTGGCATTTAAACAGTGCAACTGAATTAAAGGACTGTAATAAACACAATGCACGTGTTGAGATAGTGTTCTTGTTATATTTTGCATTGCAATGCATCATGTCACAATGCGTTGTTATAGCCCTGGTATTTTAAGACACTGGAATGAAATTAATCTTAAGAAAATGAAGAAAAGGAAAAAAAATCCACTCACTACAAATGACACATTTTGATACAGGGGTGCACAAACATTTGCACATGACTTTATTGTTCCTAGAGATATTCAGCTCAAGCTTTACAAGCTCTGAGTAGTTGGCTGTATTTAGGAGTGTACGAGTTTGCTTGCGGTTGGATGCTGCGTCATTCTTTTCCCTGAAGTCCCTCTCTTCCAGATGTGGATGTTTACTGTGTGTGTGTGTGTGTGTGTGAGAGAGAGAATCAGTCATTGGGGATGAAGACCTCTGATCTTCTGCCAGAATCCTCCGCCTGTGTTGACACCCTTCCTCCTGTATTTGGGTTAATTGGGCTCCAGGTTGACAAGAAATAAAAGATTAATTTGATTTTCACATTTGCCGGAGCTGAGAGCAGACTGCAGAGCTGGGATGTTTGTCTACATCTTGTTATCAAACCTTTGTTGGAACGGGCTGCTTTTTTTTTGTTTAGAAAATAGACCTGGTTTTGGTTGTATTAAGTTTTTCGAGATGGATTGAATCCAGTTCTGGAGTTGCCAATCCAGTTATGTGCAAAATGCAAAAATATTTTATGTGAAAGCCAGCTTTTGTTGGTTTTCTGATCAGAAGCGTGTAAACGTCCGCTATAGAGAATGCACATTCATAGTGCACAAATTCAGTTTTTCTGCTGAATGGAGAAGACATTTTAAAATAAAATGTGAACAGTTTGAAAAATGTGTTTCATTTCTGGTCCAATACGTTAAATTCGGTCATGCCTTTTGATCACAACATTTGAACATTTGCAAACAACTTGTGGTTCTCATTTAGTTAATTAAGTCTATCGTATTGGCTCTAAAACATTTCCCTCTCTGTACCTGGTCGTGCTGTGGCAGTGAGCAGCTCTGTTGCCATGTCTGAGCTTGTCTTCTCTTGTCTGGTCACAGATCTGGGACTGACTTTGATTCTTAGGGTTAAATTACAGAGTACAAGATCTAAGCGTGACAAAGTCTTTCCAAACTCCAAATCCTGTTCTGTTTTGGAGTGTTGATGTGCTCGGCTGGTTTGTCATTTCTGGAAAAAAAACTTATCTCTAAAATGGTGGCTTTAAAGGTGAAGGGAAAATGATTTTTACTTCCACATGTGGCACAGACTTGATTTATGTTGAGTCATTGTTTGCTGATTTTTCTATTTGTCCGATCATAATCAAAAGGCTGATATTTTAGTGTAATATGCTGGTAGTATTGATATAAAAACTAAGAGAAACACAGATGTGTTTCTGGCATTTAAAAAACAAGAAGCCCTAAATACATACTCTTGTCATTGGAAAGTCTGGAGAAGCTTTGGTGCTTCATATCAGTGTCTTTGTGGTGTTTACTATGTGATTGTGTTGTAAAATATGGAGGGCAGGACCTAATAAATGCAGAAATGAAAAAAGAGCACAAAGTTTTGCTCATAATCTATAACAATGGCATTAATGTTTTTCTTGTTTTCAAATAAATACTAGATGACCTACCACCAAAGATCAAAGAAGAACAAGGACATTTCGTTGATTTTTAAGGATTAAAATGACTTATTTATTCAATGTAATAGGTTAAAGCATGTGAAGTTTAAGGTGGCTGTGCGTAGCTATATGGGGTTTTATAAACACACTAATGCCACAAAATGTCTCCCAAAACCTCCCCATTACAATATTTTAGGCAAAACACACACACACACGCACACATGTAATGAGAAAAATCCAGCAGTTCTCCTCTCTCTGAGATATAATATGTGTGTTAATGTTGTAGAGTTCTGAGCCATCCTGTTGAGCTTGTAAACTAACAAATGCTGAGTCGTGGCTCTGGCCAACGTGCATGGTGTCGTGCCAAACACAGCCCCAGAAACACACACAAACAGAGTGTGTCTCTATCTTATTTCCTATTATTCAGCCAGGGTTCCTGCTGAAGAACCTACTGTTCTTTGGTTCCATCTGGGAACAAATTTTCTGGTTCGTGAACCAGTTTATGTCGGTGGAAATGTGCTAAATGGCTCCAAATTTAGTTCACAAAATGGAATGCGAAATATGGCTGAAATAACAGTTCCTGAGCATACGCAATTCAACATTAGGAGTCAGTAAGCGAAAATGTCTCTTCTAGGCTGGCCCGGTAGGCAGTCTGGCAAAAATTAAATGACAAAATTGGAGCCATATGACTTATTTCACTATGCCAGATTTTGTTAACAGTTCTCTCCAATTATAATTGATCTCCAATTCCATCTTTTTCCATCCAGTCTCTCTCTCTCACTCACCACACACACACACACACAAAAGACCTGGAGAGACATGCTTCTTTTCAGACAGATGCTGATACAACACCACTGAACTGTTAAGTGCATTTGAGGAGAATGCAAACTGCCCGGATCTTTCACTTCATCAACAGATGCCCTTACTAACCAGCACATTGGGCAGTGATTGAGCAGAGAGGAAGCCATCCTACCCAGTTGTTTTTTTTTAGGTGCCCCCATCTGAAATTACAGAGACATCATCTATTTTGTTATCCAGCAGTCCCCTGGTAATAGGTTTTCAATGATTGAGCCAGTGTTTTGACTGCATTACTTACTTTGGTGTCTTGAATGGGACATTTTAATGAATTCTACCAAAATGCCTAAAATAGCCCCATAATTATTGATGAAAATGTTTTGCCACCCCGTTATGTTTTGTGGTTTGGATAATTCTAAAACTTGTCCTGCTGAGGATGCCCCCAAAATTCAAATGCCTCCAGTATTTGCCACCCCCAAACACACACACACACACACAGTCTGGCGCTCCTCCAGCAATAGCACAGTGCTGCTGAACGGGCTTAGTCTCCGCGGTGACGGCTGCTGGGTTCAGGGGAATGTTTATCTGCATTAAGCTGACATTCACAGAGAGAGAGCGAGAGGCTGGAGAGGGAGAGAGACAGAGAGTAAGAAACTGAGGAGCGAGAGACAGGCTACACACTGTGTGTGTGTGTGTGTGTGTGGGAGAATTGGCTGGGAGGTGAGAAAAGTCAGACAGGCAGGGAGAGTTCCAGACAGAGAGACAGACATAAAAGAGGTAGGGAAAGAGAAACGGGTAGTGGGTAAGAGTGAGGGGCACTTACTGAAGATGTTTGTGGGGTATGTAGGGAAGAGGAAACAGAGTAAGGGAGTAAAAGGATAGCATCCCTTCATTCTTAGACTGTCTCTCGCTCTTGCTCGCCCATTTTTCCTCTTCACTCCAGGGTGAGCTGTAGTATTAGTGCCTGAGCTCTTCAGCTTGTTTCATAACAGAACAAGAGCCTCTTCAGAAGGAGAAGGAGCACAGAGAACCTGCAATGTGATCTAAACCCAACTCCTGGGTGTCAGCGCTTCAGTTTTTTCTCAGCATCTTCTCTGCATCTCCACAGTCTGTACCATACTCTCAGAACTCTGGCAGCCGCCATTCCTCTGTTAAAGTGGCACTAGGTAGTATTTTTACCTTCTGTTTCTACTAACCCGGGCTCATCACTGCAGAAACTCATTCATTCATTATCTGTAACCGCTTATCCAATTCAGGGTCGCGGTGGTCCAGAGCCTACCTGGAATCATTGGGCGCAAGGCAGGAATACACCCTGGATGGGGCGCCAGTCCTTCACAGGGCACTGCAGAAACTGCACTATGTCATTTTTGTTTTTCTAGAACTGCGAAGAAGTTTGTCTCAAAGCATTTAATTGTCCTAGCTCTCTTAAGGTGAGTTGGAGGGTCCTCCGTCTCCTCAATATTCAGTATGAGAATTGGGCGATTAATGTTCTCCTCCAAGTGTGTTGAGCTCCAGTGATGTTCAGTTTGAAAAGGAGTGGTGAAGCTTCACTTTTCCAGAAGAAAATTATGGTATCACCATTTTAGCTTGGTAATATGGTGATTAGGGAGATGTAGCCAGTGGGTGGTGTTGAGGAGATGGTTAGATGGATGGAATATCTTGTGTGTGTCAAATAAAGTCTATGTTGTGAGGTGTTTGTTGATGAAGTGACCTCCAGATGAATTCATTTGCTCATACACAGAGAACGCAGTTGAAGAGTGATAACCCGCTGATCTTGATCCATCCTGAATGAGTTCTTTCACTGGTTCTTCTGTGGCCTTTTCTCTGAAGGCCTCAGCTGTACATCAGTCATCAGCGTTTGATTTTATTACTGAAATGTTAAAGAAACAGCTCCAGTGACTTTCATCGGAACCTCCATTTTTACAGTTGGAACGTTTAGCTTCTGTTACTCTCCTTGAGGTCAGGTTCTGACATTAGGGATTGGTTAGAGTGGTGATTTAATCCTCCAAAGTAGTAGTAGTACTGCTCCAGAGCCCAGTACTGTGGTGCGGCTCATATTTGGCAACAGCCATAGCATCTGAACATCAGTAAATCATCTATTGCTATGCAGTGCTTGAATGGTAGACCTCTTTAAAAAGAAAATAAACTTGGTTGGCTGCTGGAGGTGGTGTTGCTTGGGTCAATGGGGGCACTGTCCCTGTGGATCGCAGTGCTTGTGTGCAGTCACAGGGTTATTGTACTGAAAAAATAATGCCGTCTGGCCTCTTTGGTATCATCACCTATAAAAATAGACAGCAGCTCCATCTCATCTCCTCTCTCTACATAATAGCTGATGTGTAGTGAGTATAATTATGTATAGGCTATGCAGTTCTTGTAATATCTGTCTCTGATTAAAGAGTAGTGACTGACACCAGGCTTGCTGTTTTTGTGGGTAGACGACGGAGCAATAGTCACTATAGATGTTGGGCTGGCGTACAGAGACAACAGTCTGAGTGAGTGGACGGAGATGGCGCACTCTGTGGAACAGCGAAAACTCAGCTGCAACCTCACCACCATCAAGGTAAATACATTAGTGCCAAACTAAGGGTCTAAACACACATTCTCTCGTACTTTCACACACATTATCTCACACACACCATACTACTACACTGTATACTTTTTTTTTTTTGCCCTCTCTTTTTTCTATTCATACTAGGGATTAGATTAAAATATTTTAAGGACATGATTCTCTGAAATCTCTCAGCTCACTAGAATTTAATTAATTAATAGAATGTAATTAATGCTACACACAAAATGCACATGTGGCTAAAGGAATGACTTACACAGTGGATTAATAGACATGTTATACACAGTAAAGCAAGCACTTTTTATATTTGGTGTGGTGCGATACTTCTTATGGATCTGGTTTGTAGCTCTCTGGCCCTCAGGTGGCACTTCATTAAACTCAGACATGAAACTGTAGTGGAAATCACTGCGTAACCTCAGAAACACTTCCCACAACCACTGTCTGCATGGATTACAACAGCAAACTTCATAGTATAAGGAAGTTGATAAACTAGCCCAGACCCATTTGAAAACATTTGCCGCATGAGACCCTGAGCTGTTGGAACAGCTGATATCGTGTAACAAACCTGAATCCGAGAACATTTTATATTCACAGCTACAGCATTTGGTCTTCTCAGTTCCCAAACTTTTAACAGAATGCATTGCAGGCATCATTAATAAATATATATATATATATATATATAAGTTTTTCAGTTTTCAGTCTTCGTAATATTTTCAATTAAATATAGGATTTAAATTATTTTTGTTAATTATAATTAACAACATTCCCAACATTTTTGGTGTGTATATATTTTTTTCAGTCCACTGAGAATGAGGGCAGATATTACGAATGTGACGTCTTGCCCTTCATGGAGATTGGCTGCGTGTTCCACAAGTATTACCTCCTCAACATCCGCCTGCCTGTGAATGAGCGCAAGAAAGTGAACGTGGGAATTGGAGAAATCAAGGATATTCACCTGGTGGTGAGTACAGCATCTGTTCTGTCCATTTCATGGTGGGCATGCTGACATACACTTTTTATTTATCCAAAAAAACCACAAAAATTAAATATTATTTACTTTTGTGTCTAATTCAAATGCTTAGTAAGGTCAAGTTGACCAGACTGTGGACATGTGAGCTTATTCCCCTTTAACCTGTTACTCTTAACTCTCAGCACATATATGTGCTTTTGTAAGCATTAACTGGATGAGTAAGATTGTCCCGCTCTCCAGCTGGATATTCATTGGACTCTCACTGATGTAGCATCTTAAATTAAGTCTGTTTTCCTTCTTCTTTTCCAGGGCATCCATCAGAACGGTGGTTTCACAAAGGTTTGGTTTGCCATGAAGACCTTCCTCACCCCCAGCATCCTCATCATCATGATCTGGTATTGGAGGAGGATCACCATGATGTCCAGACCTCCAGTTCTGCTGGAAAAGTATGTTTGTTTGTTTTTTTCTTCCCCCCTCCTCTCGGGGATATCTCACTAGACATGCACCATACAGCACTTCAGCATGGGCACCTGATTTTTATGTGGATGTGAAATCCACTCAACTTGGGTTTGTGGGGAGAGAGAAGGATTATCCTTCAACTGTGAACCTATGAAATGTGTTTTATTATAGTTCTTCAAATGCAGTTTGTTCATTTTTCTATTGTCAGTTTTCCTGGATCTTTGTGGAGAAAAACAATAGTGAAGCAGTGCTCTGCTTTTTATTTGGAGACCTTGTTCTGACAGGAATGATATACGCTGTAGCTTTGGCCTATCTGCCTAACACAGTATTCTCCTCCAAGCGTGTTGAGCTGCTGTATTTCTGTCTGAAATGGTTAAGGGGCAGCCATGTTCTAACAGTTAAAGTGGGACTGGGGACTGAAGGTCTCCAGTTCGACCCCTGGACCAAAAAAAAGGGTCTGTAGAAGTAGAGGAACAGCACTTTTTCTCCTTTGTTGCTGTGATGTCTGGCCACTGGTCCAAGTGTGTGTGGGTGAACATTCTTTAAGTGGATTAAATATGGAATCTAAATATTTGTTGTACTGATGTGCAGTTATATTAAAAGCACATTTCACATTTACTTCATGGACCTGAATGCTCTTAGGATCTACTGGTTTTGATACTTACTTGAAGTGAAGCTTCTGAATGTCTTTGTAAGGAGAGGACCAGCATCAGGACCATTTTAAAAAGACAAAAGGCAAAAAAAAAAAAAAACAAATAATAATAATATATCTCCCAAATTCAGAAACTGTCCCTTTCTGCTCTCGTTCTTCCTCTCTCTGCTTCAACAGCATCACTTCCACAGCATCCAAACTCAATTCCTCAGTTCCCTGGTGGCTGGAAGCTCTCAGCCAGTTTTAGAGAATGCTGTTCTCAGGGAAAGCGATTATTTTTTCATGCCGTAAAAGCTTTGCCGAAATTACTTGCTTGCTGTTCCTCAGGGGGTTGGAGATGGAAATCATGACACTTTTTACATCTCCAGGAGAAGCTCGAGCAGGAGTAGTGTCAGCCCCCTGCTGGTTTACTTATTGTGGGAACGGTGCCAAAAGATTGCCCCGCTTCAGTGGTGCCTACGTAGGCCAGGCCTTTAGAAAACAGAACCAGAGCCAAATTACACCAGCCACAACCCTACAGTGTTTTATATATCTTCCTTCTTGATTTCAGTTTAGTACATGAACACATGCACTAGAGTCAATTTGAAAATTGACACTTTGTAAGGGGGGGGGGGTGTCTGTAAACATTTGGACATGTTATTAATGAATTTGGTAATGATTAGGCGCGCACACATTCAGTTCAGCAAATGAAAGGACCAGTCCTACTTTACCATCATGTACACATGTTGAAACAAGATCAAAGAGTAAGTGGTGGAGGGGATGATGACAAATCTAAAGCAAGAGAGAAAGGCAGGAGAGAGGGCAAGAGTGGGGAAGACAGAACACTGCTGGAATGCTAGGAATGTATGTGTGGGGCCAAGCTCTGCAATGGTCAAAAAGTGTTAAGTCCTGTTCTACACTAAAAGCCGTTCGTGGGCATCAGCTCATCCAAAATATCTTCTGAAATAATCATCTGTTGTTGATTATTGAAGTGTTGTTTTACAGCTTTATAAACTCTTTCAAGAGCATTGCTGTGAGAATTTGAATTTAAGTATTTTTATCAGGTTTTATATTTGTTTATTTTTATTTATTTTATTAATAAACTGTAGCATACACCACTGAAGTTCTTTAAATGCACTTTTTAAATTAAAAAAAACAAAACTAGGTTTTGTTTGTAAGTACTAAAGCAGTATATTGTGGGGTTTTGACCTGTAACAGGGTTATCTTTGCTCTGGGAATCTCCATGACCTTCATCAACATCCCGGTGGAGTGGTTCTCTGTGGGGTTTGAGTGGACCTGGATGCTGCTGTTTGGAGATATTCGTCAGGGAATCTTCTACGCCATGCTACTTTCTTTCTGGATCATCTTCTGTGGAGAACATCTAATGGTAAATAAAAATAGTCCATGCTTTTTGGAGGCATAACTTTCTAAGTAAATTACCCTTATTTTATAATTAACCTTATGATTAGTTAACATTTACTTAAATAGAATGAGGTTCATGCGTGATTTCTGGTGAATGATGGCATTTTAAATGTAGTAAATGTATATTATTTGGCAACTTTTGCAAAGTTGTACTGTAAGAATGAGTGATTATTCAGTGTAGCGGAAATGGTATGCGCACGTTGCGGTGGCATAAGCACTACATCAATGATGTAGAATAATTGATGATATTAATAATTAATTATTTAATTCATTCTGCTAATCTCCATGTTTGAGAGCCATTAAATATGTAGTGTCCTTACCTGTCTTAATTTTAGCTTGGACAAGAAAGCCATCTTCACATATTATGCTCATTGACCCGCCGTGGGTTCTTGACTCTGAAATTGAATCTGAACTAGAAATTCCGTACAAGAAAGGTGCACACACTAACAAATAACCAAGGATTGGTTTTATCACACAACTAGTTTATTAATTGTAAAATAGAATAATGAATATTGATTACACATTCATATAATGAAATGGATCACAGCGATACATGAGGGAACAGGGAAATTAATATATGACGGAAATTCTTTTTGAATGACCCTAAATTCTAGAAAGGCTATAGTTTATCCCAGCAAGTATTTCAGTACCAACCTGAGCCATGAAAGGAATGAGACCATGTGACCTTGCGTATCCGGAGATGGACAGGGAGCATGTTGCTGAAGGTGCTTTCCGGCACAACTTCCTGGAGAATTGCAGACACAGGCCTTGTAGGTTGCAGCTGCGGGCATTCCTTTTCTCTCCCTGTTCAGACATGGCGATGGACGGGATAGCTGGGAGCAGGTCGCTGACGGGCCGTGCTTTCCGGCGTGGGCCTTGTAGCGTTCCAGACACAGGCGTTCTTTTTCTCTCCCCGTTCAGACACAGCCGATGGAGCTGACGGCGTTCTGAAGGTCTCTGTGGGGATTCTCCATCATCATTGATCTGCCGACTTGTGAGAGAGAGACACACCCATGCAGGTCTCTTTTGAGGGTGCATACAGCCGTTTTCGTTGTTGCTGGTCCGGAGGCATACTTTCCTTCATGCTCTGGGTGTGGTGTTGAATTCTTGCTGCAATAACTATAGCCCTGTTTACTATAGTTCTCTATTATGGACAGAATTAATATCTAACTTCTGTCTATTTGGACCGCGTTTGAGGGGACCAAGACTGTTTAGAGTCTGATGCCCTTCAGAATCATTTCAAAACTCAAGTCATTTTACTCTTTAGCCTTGAAAAAGGCTAAAAGAGAAAGCGCCCCAAGTGTCTGGTGCCTTGAAGTGAAGAGTCGAGCGGAGAAGGAGGAGCAGCCTGTGTCATTTGGCGCCACAGATTTTTAACCAGAGTTTAGAAGACCCGCCTTTACTTTAGATGGGATAAGATTGGAGCCTCTCTTGCTCCTGATTGGCTGCTTCCTGTACCTTGGTAGTGACATCACATACAATGTATGACCCTTGACAAGACAAAAGGCTTGAAGACCATCTCCTTTGAATGAATCTCAAAGATTTTGAATCATACTTTTGCGATATAAAAGATTAGATGTTAACACAAATTAATATCATTAAGGTTCTACATAATTATTAACCAAATAACACACAGTATGTGTTTACCTTGGTTCTACATACATTCATATAAACAAAAATGACTTTAAACACGTGTAAATTAATCCCACCCATTTTGATCGTCTATATGGGCGCAACTGTTTGAAATTAATTCCATTTACAGCTTGTTTTCCACGTAAGAACTTTGGGATGTTTGAGTCTTTAAGATGTTAACAGTCTTTAAAAAGGTGTAAGAGGACATGGAATAAAGTGGGGTCTGTGTGTCTCTTTGCATTTTGCAAAGATTCTTTTCTTGACCCTGGGGGTCCTGGGGTCATAAAGGGTCCTTGTAGAGGTTTACGAGCCTGCTCTCTGTTATCTGAAATTCCATCTGGCTTCTCTGGAGATGTCTCTGAGACAAGCTTAAGTTTGGGTATTTAAAATAAAACTCTCAAATCAAATTTCATATTGGGAATTAATACACATTCATCATATCATACTACATCAGCTTTTTTAGTAGAGGCTTGTCACTTGATAACGGTATCTGTTGTTTTATAGTAAATGTGTGTTGTGCTCCCTAAACGATTGCTGCACAGTGTTTGTGGTGTGGCACGGCGCATTACCATTCTGAAAGAGGCCACTGCCATTAGGAATACTGTTGTCAGTCTGCTGCAGTGTTTAAGAGACGGTACATTTCAAAGGTGTACGGTCTCCTCCGCTCTGAAAAAAAACTGCTCAGAGCCTCTGTGATTAATCAGCTTATCTGCTTCTGTCTGTGTTGTGTTTTTATGCCAGGATCAGACGGAGAGGAACAGGTTCTCTATGTACTGGAAGCAGGTCGGACCCATCGTCTTTGGCTCCTTCTGTCTCTTTATCTTCGATATGTGTGAGAGGTGAGAGAAAACACCTGCTGTTCTCCGTCCTGCCACACAGACGTCCAGCCTTTAATCCGAGCGTTCAGAGTGCAGGGATGCACCGAGGCTTACTGTTTAAAATGGTGAACATAGCTTTTTCAGTTTCAGTCATAAGAGATGAACACTGAACAAAACAAACAAGGAATAAATACTAAGTTAGGGCTGAAAGGTTAATTTACCTCAGGTTTATTTCCAGATTGTAGATTGAACATTTTCAAATCACAAAAGCTGATATTTTCATTTTAGCCTGAATTAAGAGCAATTTCTAAACAAGTTGCATTTGGAAGCATTTTGTTTATGAGGCAACCAGACACTTCTGTTTACATGAAACATTGCTAAATGTCTTATAAATAAATAAATCTGACACTAGTTTCAGCTTTCAAAATAAAAGCCAGATCTTCTTTGCCTTTCTGGATATAAAAACAATTCAGAAATAAATACAATTTAAATCACAATCACAGTACTGATCACACTGATCACAAAAATCACATTTAGATTAGGGCTGAATGATCTGGGGAAAATATCCAAGTAGTGCTTATAGATGTTTGTTTCCTTCCTTGTCATTCCATTCTCAGTGGAGCAGAGACTCCCCAAAACTGAACTCAGCTTTGAAATTTCCACCTTAAATAGTGCATGACCAGTATCTTTCTGCTGCACCATTTAAGGTGGAACTGACGGTTCTGTGATGAAGCTATCTGTCATTGTGGCTGATCTGTCATTGAATTTTGGGTTTGGCTTCTTCAACAGTTTTCATTTCTGTGCATCACTAGTTTAGATGTTTTATTCTGTCTCTCTTCCAGAGGAGTGCAGTTAACCAATCCCTTCTACAGCATCTGGGCCTCAGATATTGGGACAGAGCTGGCCGTATCCTTTCTTGGTGGAGGGGTAGTAGTCTTGGAGATAATGTTTGTTTTATCCTAAACTAACATCGTTATCAATCTACACAATAATAGGAGATGGTTGTTAATGTTTTGTTGGGCTTCTTTGACTGAAGCTGTTCAGATGGCGTTCATTATTGTGGCTGGAATCTGTGCTTGCCTCTACTTCCTGTTCCTGTGCTTCATGGTGTTCCAGGTGTTCAGGAACATCAGCGGAAAGAGGTCATCGTTACCTGCGATGACTAAAGCTCGGCGCCTGCATTACGAGGCAAGCAGCTCCTAGAATAAAGATAATAATGCTTTAAGTTTGTGTGGATTTGGCTTAGAGGTGTAATGTCCACAGTGCTCAGTGTTTGATTTGATTCATTTTTATTTTAAATAATCTGATACTAACCGCATATACAGGATTTGTGGCTGTTTCTTGTCTTTTAATGACCCACACAGAAGCAACTTGCATGCTAATAGCCCCCACTGCTTGACATGCACCAGACTAATCAACGTTAATCTTTATTATTTCAAAACGTCAGTTGTCTACAGTCAGAGGAACCAAATCTGTTCAAAGGGCCAAAATCAGTATTTGCCTAATGTTTATAGTTTGAGAGTTGGACGTTGTTTGTCTCATCATTTTCTCTAATCCTCCATTTAGGGGCTTATCTTCCGTTTCAAGTTCCTGATGCTGGTCACTCTGGCCTGTGCTGCCATGACCGTCATCTTCTTCATCATCAGCCAGGTCTGCATATGGAATACTGTTCATTTGATTTATTATAGAATAGTTTGTTTGCTCAAGATATAAAAAAGGTGCATTTTCTGGTAGCGATCTTTTAAATTATTTAAATCATTGTACAAACTGGATTCCAAAAAAGTTGGGACACTAACAAATTGTGAATAAAAATTGAATGCAATGATGTGGAGGTGCCAACATCTAATATTATATTCAGAATAGAACACAAGTCACAGATCAAAAATTGACTGAGAGAATCAAAAACTGAGAGAATGTATCATTTTAAGGGAAAAATGTTTCAAAATGTCATGGCGTCAACAAATCCCAAAAAAGTTGGGACAAGGCCATTTTTTACCACTGTGTGGCATCCCCCCCTTCTTCCGCAAGTTTAGGAATAGGAATGCTCTTCCATTCATGTCTAATACAGGCCTCTAACTGTTCAATCGTCTTGGGCCTTCTTTGTCGCACCTTCCTCTTTATGATGCGCCAAATGTTCTCTATAGGTGAAAGATCTGGACTGCAGGCTGGCCATTTCAGTACCTGGATCCTTCTCCTAGGTAGCCATGATGTTGTGATTGCTGCAGAATGTGGTCTGGCATTACCTTGTTGAAAAATGCAGGGTCCTCCCTGAAAGAGATGACGTCTAGATGGGAGCATATGTTGTTCTAGAACCTGAACATAGTTCTCTGCATTAGGGGTGCCTTTCCAGACATGCAAGCTGCCCATGCCACAAGCACTCATGCAACCCCATACCATCAGTGATGTAGGCTTCTGAACGGAGCGTTGATAACAACTTGGGTTATCCTTGTCCGGATGACATGGCGTCCCAGTGTTCCATAAAGAACTTCAACTCGTGACTCATCTGACCACAGAACAGTCTTCCATTTTGCCACACATTTTAAAAGACCCCTGGCCCAGTGCTTGTGGAGCTTTTTATACCCAATCATGTTGTCAATTGACCTAATTAGTGTAAATTGGTCTTCCAGCTGTTCGTTATATGCTCAATTTTCTTTTTCCAGCCACTTATTGCTACTTGTCCCAACTTTTTTGGGATTTGTTGACACTGTGAAATTTTGAATCAACATATTTTTCCTTTAAAATGTTACATTTACTCAGATGAAACTTTTGATCTGTCATCTATGTTCTATTACAAATAAAATATTGACATTCACCATCTCCACATCATTGCATTCAGTTTTTATTCACAATTTGTTTAGTGTCCCAACTTTTTTGGAATCCGGTTTGTAATCCAGATTTGTTTCATGTGTAAGCAATTTTCAGTTCACATCAAGAATGACTACTTGGACAAAAAGCTTTTAGATCAAAATTAGTAACTGTACAAGTGGAAGAAATATAAAAACATTAAGTTCTAAGATATTTTGGGCTCTTCTCACAGGTTCATCCTTCAGTTTGTGTAAAAATACTGTTCCAGCAGTGACTATATAATATGATGTAGTTGTATCACACCTGTACAACTGTGTGTGTGTGTGTGTGTGTGTGTGCGTGCAGGTGAACGAGGGTCATTGGCACTGGGGCGATCACACCGTGCAGGTGAACAGTGCCTTTTTCACTGGGATTTATGGCATGTGGAATCTGTACGTGTTCGCTCTGATGTTTCTGTACGCTCCGTCACACAAACGCTATGGAGATGAACAGTCCAGCGGTAAGAATTATGACTGTTCACATCATGTACATCAATCATGTCTTCTCTATTTACTCACTCACACACTACTCACAAACCATGTCTTCTCTTTACATACTTTAATTTCATGGAGGGTAGCTAAATGAGACTAGTTAAAGGTATTCGATCGGACCTTGTTCCCTATTTCGCTGCAATAATGGTTTCAGAAGCATTGCTTTGAGAATTTGATAACATAAACATTAGTGAGTTCCGGTAATGATCTCGGAATGATTAGCTCTGGATCACAAACACCACTCCAACTCATCCCAAGGGGTTAGACGTTGTTAAAGTTCCTGTTTTAAAGGATGTTCTCATATTCTCTCTCTCTTTCAAGGTGCCAGGAAAAAGCTTTTTTTTTCCCCTCCTCCCCCTCTGTCTCTCTCCCCCCCTCGTAGGGAAGTAGGGCCTCTTTGGCTGGATAGAGGACCTTTAATGGAGACCAGGCTTTGGTCCAGGACAGTCGTAATGAAAGCCATCCATTTACTGACGTCAGACTCTTTTAAGCTTATTTCTTTTTCCTTTTCTTCTCCTGCCTTTACCTTTGGTCATTTCGCCTGACCAAGTAGTGACTCTAAACTTTACACCTCTCCTTTTTGAATCAAAGCTGCAGAGACTGAAGGAGCCCAGAGACATTGAGTAAACAAAGTGACCTTCAGCCATAGACACATTAGATGAGTCACCAGAGCATTTGCAGCTTCCAGATAAAGTGTCGTGTCTAGGTTTAAGTCCAGAAATCTATCAATTGTACTGTCAAGCTTAGATGTTCCTGTTTTTTTTAAATAATAAATTAAATTAAATAAATGGAAAGCTGCATGACTGGACATTATGGTTACATGATTGGACAAGAATAATTTCCATGTTGGAAATTATTGTTATTGTTATTGTTGTTATGTTTTACATAAGGGGCGGCACGGTGGCGCAGCAGGCAGTGTTGCAGTCACACAGCTTCAGGGACCTGGAGGTTGTGGGTTCAATTCCCACTCCGGGTGACTGTCTGTGAGAACTTTGGTGTGTTCTCCCTTTGTCCATGTGGGTTTCCTCCAGGTGCTCCGGTTTCCTCCCACGGTCCAAAAACAAACATTGATAGGTGGATTGGCCACTCGTGTCCATAGGTGTGAGTGTGTTGCTCTGTAAACGAATGGCACCCTCTCCAGGGTGTATTCTTGCCTTGCGCTCAATGATTCCAGGTAGGCTCTGGACCCACCATGACCCTGAACTGGATAAGTGGTTACAGATAATGAATGAATAAATGTTCTACATAGCTATCCTCATATGTCTAACCATTCTATTATAACATCAAAAAATTTTTTTCTAGGTATTTTAGCATTTCATCCTAGTCAGGAGCATACCTGGAATCATTGGGTGCAAAGCAGGAACACACACTGGACAGGGCACCAGTCCATCACAGGACACAAAACCCTCACCCATTCACTCATACAAGAGGACAGTGTCACACAGCCAATCCATCTACCAATGTGTTTGGACGATAGAAGGAAACCCATGCAAACACAAAGAGAACACACCACACTCCCCATAGACAATGACCTGAGGAGATGAGAGTAGAACCCATGACCCTGGACCTGTGTTGCACGACACAACCTGCAGCCCCACCATGCTGCACTCACTTAACACACCCTGTCAGTTTTATTAATGAATAACAGTAATTAATTTCTGTATATAGTGTAAGAAATTACAGCATGGAGTCTAATGCACCTTACCTCGCTGCGATCAACAATATTAATATCATAATAAATGTTCCATACTAGTATGACGTCCCAGAGATAGGGTGACCGTTTGACTTATTTAACACATGAACAGGCAAAGCAGAAAGGAAAATAGCTCTCAATGTGGGACCAGAAGACCTAATCAGTATCAAAGGAATTGTATTACTGAGTAATCAACAACCATCAAAGACAAAGGGAGCTTGGAACGTGGAAATTGAGCTCTGTCACCTTCATGTTAAGACTGGTTGTTGACATCACATCCTTCAGGAGAAGCTTAGGGGAAAGCAGCATTTTTTATCTATATTTGCTGTGTTTTTCTATTACTCAAAGTTCAGTCCAGCTCCGCTGAATCCACAGTACATCTTTGTATCTTGCTACTGCTTGCTGTAATAAAGGTTTTCAATTTTTCATCAATTTTGAGAGACATCCCATTTTTTTTCTACATGCCCTTTGCAAAAACTGCTCTCACCCATTAAAATATAAGATAAAATAAAAAAACTCACCAAAGTTTGTGAGTTCTACAAATGTTCTATGAATGGTTGTGAAGAGGATTTGTCTCATTTTGTCTCACGGGTCTTTTTGTTTGTTTTTACTGCAGGAGACCAGGTTGGAAACAGTGGCGAGGACATTCAGCTGACCACCACCATCACCCACGTGGACGGACCCACAAAAGTCTACAAAATGATCGGCAAAGAGGCTCAGGAGTAGCCCCCCTTGCACAACAAAACCCAAATAATAGCTGTATATTCTTTCCAAAGTTCTCCAGAGTCCTTTAACGTCAAAATGCACCTCACATCACCAGGTCTGTTAGGCCTTGTTTGGCCATTTTATCAGAAACACCATACATGCCATATAGACCGAGGTATAGGTTTGTGGAAACTAATGGTGGTCTTGTTGTGATTCATGGCTTTTGAACTCTGTGAAAGCAGTGCTATAGTCTCGCCCTGTACTCAGCGACATGGTGTTTCTGATATTATGGCCAACAAAATGTTAAATAAACACATGGCTGGTCGAAAGTTTGGGTACACTCAGTCACGGTTCGGGGACAGGGAATAATACATAGATGCCATAACTATGAACTTCATGTGAAGTTACTCCAATCAAAAATATGGGGCTTCCGCCAAAATACTTCTTCACGCACTGTAGAGGTTTTGGGTGGAGTAGTGCGCCACCCTGTGGACAGCGGTGGAATTTAAACGTTATGACAATTGTGAAAAATCCTCTGATCCTCAGATGACGAAGACCAAATTCTTCTAAAGAGTAAAGTATTTTCTTCCTCAATCACAAAACGTTTTCGTTCTGTAGTTTTTATTGGTCAGATCATTTCAGCGGTCATCATGGGATGAAATATTTAATAAGACACTTCTCACAGCTTCAGACGGACTCTGAGGTTAGAAAGATATTTTATTCATTTCTTCACATCTGCATTGACCCTCCTGCTTCTGACTTCCTTAAAACCAAGCCTAAACTCGGCACTGTTTTCTGCTTTCACTCCGCATTGGGACGATTTATTCAAGGCTTGGTTTTATAGACACTAAACTCATTATGTTATAATCTAGATATTTTTTTATATTTTAAGTGCTCATTGTCAGCTGTATGGACATGTTACACTATCACTGTCTTTAAACATACCTTGGTTGTTTTCAGAATGATTGTACTGTCGTGTCACACATGGATATGTTTTGGCTTTTTGTTTTCCTGCTTTTTAAGCTAATTTAAATAAAAAGACCCTTTTACATCGTAATCTGGCTTTTATTTGAATAGGTTCATTTCCGACACATTCTCAGTGATGATATTATTGATTGTCATTAGTGTTGAGCTTTTGTAAACAAAGTGTTGTAGAGTGTTGCTGAGGGCTGTACATTTTGTTTAAAAAAATTGTTATTCTTTTGTGTCTACAGGCTTCGTGGAACATCCACATTCTTTTAGACCCATATTAAGCATTGGGTTTACTTCTCACAGTGGAAGGATGGATAATAATATATTGCCTGTATTTAAATTTGATCAGATTAGGGACTCTGCTCTGAGGTCAGTATAAAAAGTGAATGAACTTTGTGATGACTTCAGAATTAAAGTTGACTGATCTTGGGTCAGGATTAATGGATAATCAGCTGTAAGTATTTCATGGATAATGACCTTGGGTCTGTATTAAAGGTGACTGATCTGAGGTCTGTTTTCAAGTGTAATGGAATAAGAGCTCTGAAATCCAAGAGGAGCTTGTAGTAGAGCCGCCGCTCCTTTACACTGAGAGGAGATAGTAGAGGGTGGTTTGGGCATCTGATAAGAATGAACCTTAGATTCCTCCCACTGGAGGTATACCAGGCATGACCAACTGGGAGGAGGCCCTGGAATAGATCCAGGCCTAGCAAGAGGGATTATATCTCCCGGCAGATTTAGGAAAGTCTGGGGATCCCAGGAAGAACTAGTGGACGCTGTAGGGGACAAAATGCCTGGGCTTTTGTTTGTCATGTTGCCACTGTTGATGGATCATGTGGAAAAGATGAGATCTGAAATCTGTGTTAAAGATGTCTGATCTGAGGCCAGTGTTTAAGGTAAATGATCTGAGACATTGTTAGTATTCTGCTGTTCTCTTCCTCAGACTCATCTTTTCTGACACAATCAGCCTTTTATTTTCCATTAAAGGGCCAGTCCCTGCCTGAACACTCTCCCACTGTGTGCTGTGAGCAGGTGTGAGGAGAAGACACTGCTGTGGTTTGGTAGAGCCTTAAATGGCTATAAATGTGAATAGATTTTATCTTGAGAAGAAACATAAAAAATGTTCTATGGGAAAATCAATAAAAATTAAAAGCTGTAAATTACGAATTGTTATATACATATAATAAAGCTAAAATATATAAAATGTGTTTGTTAAGGATGAGTAAGGAGGAAAAATATCTGTTAAAACAAAGCATACCTCTGATGCTGCTAGTCAGCCTGTAAAGCCTGAAATAGTCATTCAAAAATCAGAGCTGTCATGTCAGATTTGGAGTTTTATTTCTTAACCTTGTAAGAAATCTTTATGTATTATGTCATACAAACAACCTTGAAAAGGTCCAGTTTGATTGGATGGTGATCTGAGTGATGTTAGTGGGGCGGGGCAGGGTTGACGTGGCTTAGAGTGATCTGTACAGCACTAGAAATTGATTAATGGGAGGATATTGTAGGAGAGAGATATTAGCATATTGCTATGTTTGGAGTTTTTGAAATTAAAATAATTCTCAAGTTTTTCTTTTCATATCATTTTCCATTTTCAAATTTTTGTTTCTTTATTTAATAGTTGGGCGGCACGGTGATGCAGCAGGTTAGTGTCGCAGTCACACAGCTCCAGGGATCTGGAGGTTGTGGGTTCTATTCCCGCTCCGGGTGACACTGAGGAGTTGGTGTTTTCTCCTTGTGTCCGCGTGGGTTTCCTCCGGGTGCTCCGGTTTCCTCCCACAGTCCAAAAACACACGTTGGTAGGTGGATTGGCGACTCAAAGGTGTCCGTAGGTGTGAGTGAATGTGTGTGTGTGTGTGTGTGTGTGTGTGTCTGTGTTGCCCTGTGAAGAACTGGTGCCCCCTCCAGGGTGTATTCCCGCCTTGCGCCCAATGATTCCAGGTAGGCTCTGGACCCACCGCGACCCTGAACTGGATAAGCGCTTACAGATAATGAATGAATATTTAATAGTTAGAAAATTATTCATCCATTGTCTGTAACCTCTTATCCAGTTCAGGGTCGCGGTGGGTTTGGAGACTTTCCGGAATCACTAGGCGCAAGGCAGGAAAACACCCTGGAGGGGGCAACAGTCCTTCACAGGGCGAGCTAGAAAATGACCTTCAGCTGACCCAAATCTAAATCCATAACATCTAGGATATTCCAATCACAGAGTTCTGATGTAGCTCTCTTTGAATTCTTCAGTGTGAATGTCCATAATCATCAGATCAATCTGACTCTGAGGAAATGGAACACAGCACAACCCATGTTACCAAATGTTTTCTGTGCATTAAATGCAGTTACATATTTACACCATAGAGGCTACAAATTCCCTAAATGTGTCAAATTTGTGAAGTACAGTTTTAAAGTTGTAAAAGCCAATCCACCCATGCATTCATTAGTTTAAATGTTTGAGACCAGAGATGAGTAATATTTACTCATGTCGATATATTGGTAGGCACCCCTTATAATTTGTGAATGCATTAATTTTAAGGCGTTCAACTGTCCACAAACTGTCCTGCGCTGTCAGATGCTGCATGCTCTGAAATGTTCCCCTGGACACATAACTTCCTGGTGAATTAAAGAATTTATTTGAGCTGCCACGTTTGTACTGAATTTTGATCATTTGATCAAATATACGTGTGTATTTTCTGAGGTTACAGACAGGGGGCGCCTCTAGGGAAAAAAAACAACACTGGCCTTTCCCATGTGTGTTCCATTTAGAGGTTTTAATCCCTACGCCCTACCTCCTACTTCCTATGTTTAATTCTAAGAAGACTCAGAAAGAGTTGTATGGATATTGAATAAAAACAGATTAAAATTTCAGAGTTTTTGTGTGGAACAGCTCATAAAAGTTTGACTCACCAACTCAGGTTTCCTCATTATTATCACTTACACTGGCACAGCTCCAGGTTCTTGGGGTCCCAAGATCCTGGGTAGGATTCTTTCCTCACTGTCTGTGAGCTATGTGCTGTGTTCTCCCTGGATCTTTGTGGTTTTCTTCTGTGCACTCTGGTTTCCTCTCATAGTTCAAAAGCCATGTGAAGTTGCCACAGTTGTGCACAATATTTTTTTTCACACTTTTCAGTTAGTAAAGTTCCACGCTTGCAGCCTGTCAGGTTTCAGTCCCTCATCAATGCTTTAACGTCCCTTCAAGTGATTAATTTGGCCAACTTTTAGTGTAAACTTAACAAGCAGCCGGCCTTCATACACATACCTTCACAGCCTTTAGATGTGCAAGACTCTAGTGTGTCCAGCATCTTAAAATTTTCTCCAGGGGTAAAGCTTATGAGTTTTCTGAGTTTTCCTTGTAAACACTTCATGTACCCTTCTCCCAAGTGCAATTCAGACAACATTTTATTACTCTGTGACCCTGTGATCTTTCCATCATAAATCAGTTACAAAAGTTCTTGGAAAATTGAGAAAAGAAACGTTTGTGAAAAGGCTGCATTTTCAAAACAGAAATGCTCAGCCATGGTTTCAAATGCTTATTTCAATCTTCTTGCAACATCACACAGGTATTCTAACAAGGCTAAACACTTGAATTTCACTAGCGAGTGCGTTTAATGACGTTAAATACCTCTAAAGCATGCCTGAGCTATGTCTAAATTGTGTTTAGTTGTTGACAACTCGAACCCTTATGGCCACTGTGCAGCTTCCGTCATCATGATGAAAGTAGGGAAAGAAACTGGGACAAGGCCTCTGGAATGGAAACCACAAGTGTGCTCCTTGACAAGTGTCCCTAAGTAGGGAGTATGGATGCCGATTGGAGCGCACCTCATCTTTACGCACTTCTCCGTTCTGCGGAAGGTCGTTGTTTTCGTCATTCCTTACATTAGTGGCTGTTTAAGGTGGAAGTGTTAAAATCTCTGAGATTTTACGGGGAGAAAGAGTTTATTTTACAGCAAATAAGAGATTTGGATCGATCTGGAGAGGGTTTAAGCTCGTTTCAGACTTTATTGCTGTTGTTTTTGAAATTGTTTCTTTACGGATTTAATCCAGACTCGAGAAAACTGAAGGTAAAAATCACAGTTTTTACCCATTTTTGCTTTAAATACTGAGTTAATATAGATTTATGCGAATAAAAACATCGACTTTACAGGGTATGTCACTCTCTCTGGTAAATGTCTTTTGCCTGTAGTGCAGATTTAAAAAAATAATAAAATATATTACAACACATCAACAGGTTTATTAGGTCATATTATTATACATTTTAAATTCATTTTTATTCTAATTTTAATTCATTATCCTGTCAGTGGCAGTGGTCTGTGAGGCAAAATACTAAATAATTAATGTGTTGGTTAAGTTAATTTATTTGAATGGCAAAAATGTTTTAAATAGTTAGGAATGTCATTCTGCTTCACTATAATTTTTCGTAGATAGCTGTTGTATTTCTACTCTATGTTTGTGATGATGTCTTTTATTGGTTTATTTTTTATTAATTATTATCTTTTATATATTTTATTTAAGCCTGAAATCTTTAGAAATGACACATTGGGGAGTGATGTACAAACCTGGATTTTTGAGTCATTTAAGTCCAGTCTGATTAATGATTAAGTAAGCAATTCTGATTAAAATACCCCTCTAATCGTTTCCTGTACAGATTTGGACTTGGGCTTAACTTTACTGGCTAAACTGAGAAATCCTGCTATTATGTGTAATAGTCCCCCTCTCTTCTGGAGTAACTGATTGTAATTTAATTGATTTGTGGGTTCACAGTGTTATTAAAATGTTATTGGCCTATGATGCATGTATTTAATTCAAGCTACATTTTATGGAGCAGTAATCTAGTGCTATTGATTATTGGTTACATCAGTGACAGAGTGATATATTGAATGATTTATTATAGTGTACACTATTCAGTACAGCACTAGAGCTTAACTCTGTATTCATTCGGGTTCTGTCAGCAGCACCTGATTTAATTTAATGAGGAACTGGTCAGATAAACTCAGGGCTGGATGGTAAATATAAATAATGAGGTATTTAATGAGCAGATAAATAGCTTTACGGCAGGATGGTGGTGTCGCTGTCACACAGCTCCAGGTCCTGGGATTCTTTTCAAACCCCTCCTCAGGTCACTGTCTGGGAAGAGTGTGGTGTGATCTCCCTGTAACTGTGTGGGTCTCCTCCGGGTGCTCTGGTTTCCCACAGTCCGAACACACATGTTGGTAGGTGGAGTGGCTCTGTGACATTGTCCCCAATTGTGAATGTGTGAGTGTCAGTCAACAGAAAATGTGTTGAGTGTGTGACACTGTCTACAGGTGTGTGTTTGAGTGACGGGTTGTGTGTGTAAAACACTTTGCATGAATTTCTGCATGTGAAAATGGCTGTGAGACATTGTCTACAGGTGTGTGTGAGTGATGGGGTGAGTGAGTGAAACTGTCCACAGGTGTGCGTTTGTGAGTAACTGGGTGAGTGTCTATAGGTGTGTGTGTGTGTGTGTGTGAGACAGAGTAGCTGTGTGACATTGTCCACGTGTGACTGTGTGAGTGCTTCGTGAATGTTTTGGTGCTGTTTCCAAGGTTGGGCTATGGACGCACTGCGACGCTGATCAGGATGAAGTGCTTACAGAAGATGAATAAATGAAATGTTTTGTAACTTATGTGCACAGGCAGTATTTCATATTTCAGTTTGAGGGTTTCAGTTTGTTTTAAAAAGTGTTATTAGAGTGTGTACACCTTTAATGTATTGTTGACAGTTATATTTATACTCTGACAGCAGCTCTGTCTCACTCTCAGGGCTGATAACTGTCTCTGTGCTAATCCTCCCCAGTGAAATAGAATAGAATAGAAAGCCTTTATTGTCATTATACACAGCATACACAGTGTACATAGTACAACGAAATTGGAAGCTGCTCCTTAAAAAAAGTGCCCACAGTGCAATATTTAAATAGAAAAGTTAGAACTATCTAATAAAAACTATAGAAACATATAAGTACCCTATAGACAAGTAGGACAGACAAACCAGATGACACACTGTAAATGTCAGTTAGTGCAGATTCCCATTTAGCAGCGTGTGGGAACGTGAAGGAACAAGTCGCCTGTGAGTCTTGGATGAAAGAGAAACGCCCTGTAAATGTTAATGATGCAGCTGAGAGTGTTGCAGTGAGAGGGAATAAACTCCAGTGTTCAGACATGCCCCTGAAATACCCCCCCACACAACCGCCTCTCTCTGCTTTTCTCGCTGACTCTCTCTTTCTCTATCTTCCTTCTTTATCTCACTCTAATCTCTCATGCTCTCTCTTTCTCTATTTTCCTTTCCCTCTCTCTTTGTTTTTCTTTTTGTCCCCCTTCTCTCAATCCCTCTCTTTCTTCCCCATCCCTAGCTCTCTTACTCACTGTCTCTCGTTCTCTTTAGTGTTAATTCCTCTCTCGTTAGTAAACACATAATGCCACAGTAGAGCTCACCCTTTCATTATAAAGGGAGGAGCTTCTCTTACACTCTCATCATCTCTCCTTACACTGTCTCTCATCTCTCTGCTGTGACCCCTGCCACAGCCACTGAGTTGTATGACAGGGCCTGGACTAAAGCTGAGTAATGCTCTTTTAGTCTGTGTTGCATGCTCAGTAAATGCAGCAGATCTGAGTGGTAACAGAAATATTATAGAGGAGGACAGCCAATCAGCTGGTAAAGGAGGGAGGAGGAAAAGTCAAAACACCACTGTTGCATTTTAATGTGCATATATTAAACTCACTTTTCAAATATTAGAAACAAATAACAAATGTGTGTGATGTCGTAATGATGATAGTGAGTAAGATGATATCATAATATTAATAATCATAATGGACTGCTGTTCAGTTGGCTGTTTGCCGCTCACTGTAGATAATGTCATAATATTAAAAGTGTATATAATGTGATGTCATAAGGGATGCGGCATAATCAGTATTTTGTTCCTTATTCAGTTACTGTAGATGAGACCATTATGTGTTATGTTCCTGATGTAATTAATTTAGAATTGTTTTTGTCAAGAAACACCATACTGCATATTTTAATACACAGTTATAATGTAATAATGAGTTTAAAATATTGGGAATTTATTTTATATGTTAAATCTAGCAAATAAACTGTAAATGAATTATTTTCATTTTGTCAGTCAATAGAATCTGTAAATTCTCAGCACTGTTGGGTCAGATGTGTAACTTCCAAAGTTTCCAAAATTTCATAGCAGCATCTGATCATTTTCTCTTCTGAACAATGAGCTACAGATTTGAAAAGATCTGTATCTATGACTATATTAGTAAATGAGTAAATGCTTATTTTTTACTTATTTTTTTAAGGGCAGTGAACGTCAATAAAAATAAACTACCTTCTTGTTTTAAATGATTTGTTCCATATTAAATTGTACGCAATAATTAATACTAATAACTAATAACACCTAATAACTGTTAGTCTGTTCTGTCCTAAATAATGCAGTAAATACAGCCTGTATCTTTGCAGGTCTTGTTCAAATATTCTGTTCCGCATTAAATGCTACAGAAAATATATTCCAGCACCAAACCTTTATAATATTACTGTCTGTTCTACTTTAAATAGTGAAGTAATTGATTTCTGTTGTTGTTCAAATGTTCTGTTCCACCTTAAATGTTCTGTTCCACCTTAAATGGTACAGGAAATATATTCTGGGGCATATGTGTTTTATTCAGATGTTCCGGTCCACTTTTAATGGTTCAGCATTTATATTCTGGGACCTAGACTTTTTGTTTGAATAATACGTTCCAACTTAAATAGTGCAGCAAATATTCTCTGGCCTACGTGTCTTATTTGAATGTTCCTTTCCACCTTAAAGGGTACAGAAGATATATTCCAGCGAGGTTTAATAAAAGAACTCTATCTGTTCCAATTTAATTAGAAAAGATGTTACATTTGTTGGCCTAAGCTTCTTGTTCAAATGTTCTGTTCCACCTTAAATGTTGCAGCAGTTAACTTCTTTTCCAGTCCTTAAGGCTGCTCAGAGTCCAGAAACAAAGTGATGCAGGTCAAAAATTTGTGGAAGTGTTGCAACGTGTGTCCGCTGTTTGATTGTGAAATGCTGGGTAGTACTCTTACATTTCCTCTGTGTTTTAGAGTTGAAAACATTTCCAGCGTTCAGAAATGTGTTGTGTTTGTGGTGAATATGAAACATCTGTGCCCTGCTTTAGTTAAAACCCCACAAGCCTTACAGCAGTGTTCTTCCACTGTCTACATAGCCCTGTTCAGAAGGGCTGCTTTTAGCGCCTGTTCCTTTAAATGATAATAAGCCGCTCGCTGTTGACCCCGATCCAATCGCGCAGCACTGAGGGGCGAGGAGCCGAAGCTCGGGTTTTTAGCCGTTCTTGCTCAGTTCTCTTTATTCTCTGTTCTCGGTTTTTACTCCGTGCTCTTATTTTTCAGTGCTCGTTGTGTGTTTTGCTGCATTTAAACCTTGTAATTGCGCTCTCACACAATCACGGTTCCAGCGCTGACTCTGACAAGGGGGCGGGGCAATCCTAAAGTCTCTGTACTTGAGGTCAGAAGCGGAGCAGAATCAGAGCGGCTCGTTTTATTTAGTGTTTTTTGACTTAGGCAGCACACAGAAAACTGACTAGGTGGTCTTGTTTCACAGTGTGTGAGTTGGTGGGTATGGACAGAGATTAGTCTCAAAATACTTTACAAATGCATAAATGTTAATCCACAAATTAAACACAAGTCGCAAATATGTTTCACTGTTCACAAATGAATACATCACAATCTGTGTCTCACAGACTGCAATTTGTACCAGTAACATTCATAAATACATGTTTTTGGTTTTCATAATTTTATGTGAAAATAAATACATTTGTTTAAATTTACATTGCAAATATTTACGACGGAGTTTTAGGGCCACAGGGGTAAAAAAAAAAACAACAAGATTCCGAGATTAAAATCAGAATTCTGAGAAAAAAAGTCGGAATAATTCTGAGAAAAAAAGTCGGAATAATTCTGAGAAAAAAGTCAGAATAATTCGCTGCGTATAATGGAGCAGACAGTGTAACTGTGGAACGCAATGTGTTGCTTAAGTTATGCTATGGTATAGATTTCAGGAATAAACACTCTTCTCTTCCACATCAGGGCCACAGTGTGATTAGTGTTTAAACCCTGAATCGGTGCACGAACCCAGGGCATGTAGTTTCACGATACAATTAATGATCACGAAAATGATGGATACAGAACGAGTAGAACTCCGGCGCCCACGAAGCTCCATTGCGTTACGGCTCGGACTCGTACAAAAAACTAAAGCCTTATGCATGAATTATTTATTAAACGCATTCACACGACATGACGCAGCCCCTGACTGAGATGCATAAAGGCTTTAGTTTTTTGTACGAGTCCGAACCGTAACACGATGGAGCCTCGTGGGCGCCGGAGTTCTACTCTGTTACACTGTGTCTGCTCCATTATACGCAGCGAATTATTCTGACTTTTTTTCTCAGAATTATTCTGACTTTTTTTCTCAGAATTATTCCGACTTTTTTTCTCAGAATTATTCTGACTTTTTTTCTCAGAATTATTCCGACTTTTTTTCTCAGAATTATTCCGACTTTTTTTCTCAGAATTATTCCGACTTTTTTTCTCAGAATTATTCTGACATTTTTTCTCAGAATTATTCTGACTTTTTTTCTCAGAATTATTCCGACTTTTTTTCTCAGAATTATTCTGACTTTTTTTCTCAGAATTATTCCGACTTTTTTTCTCAGAATTATTCCGACTTTTTTTCTCAGAATTATTCCGACTTTTTTTCTCAGAATTATTCTGACATTTTTTCTCAGAATTATTCCGACTTTTTTTCTCAGAATTATTCCGACTTTTTATCTCAGAATTCTGACTTTAATCTCGGAATCTTGTTTTTTTTTTTTTTTTTTTTTTTTTTACTGCTGTGGCCCTAAAACTCCGTCGTAAATATTAGTAAAGTCTAAGTCTCGAATTTAAAAATTATTTGTAAACTGTAGAATCTGCGTTTGTGGATCAAGTCTCTCACATGTTTTCCGTGACGTGCATTTGTTAATTTCCTCTCGCGGGTTTTTGGATTTTGAGACTTTCCTTTCGCTTTTCACCCGATCCAAATACAAATGTAGCCTGATCCACAAATGCAGCCAGCAGGCGAACAAGCCACCGCTAGGTGGCACTGTTGTTTTAGGACGTGTTCTCTTTATATTCTCTAAACAGAATATGCGCTTCTCATTGGTCATCACTTTTATTTAGCCAATCAGCAGCCAGAGTTAGCTGTCTATCATTTACTGCGGCAGCCAATGGAGTCACAGTCCCTCCTACAGGGGATTGTTTAGCTGCGGCCCTGACGGCAACAGTTCAGTCCTGAGACACTGGGGGAAACAACGGTGCCTCCTAGCGGTGGCTTGTTCGCCTGCTGGCCACATTTGTGGATCAGGCTGCATTTGTTTGTATCGGGTGAAATGCGAAAGGAAACTCCCAAAATCCAAAACCCCGCGAGAGGAAATTAACAAATGTATGTAATAGACTTGATCCACAAACGCAGATTTAACAGTTTGAAAACCAGAAACATGTATTTGTGAATGTAACTGTATTTGTACAAATTGCAGACTGTGAGACACAGATTGGGGTGTATTCATTTGTCAACAGTGAAACATATTTGTGACTTATTTGTGTATAATTTGTGGATTAACATTTACGCATTTTTAAAGTGTTTTGAGATTAATCTTTGTCCATAGGTGGGCTCCAGATTCAAACATTAATAGGAATATGCACAGAACAAGGGAGTTTTCCATAAAATGTCCCCTTTAAAACTCCAGCAGAGAGAGAGTCAGAAGCTGGGAGGATGGGGTTGAGCTGATGATGGAGGAGTGAACGGAGCTGATGACCTAAGCAGCTTTGTATCAGTTTGGCAGGAAAACAGCCGATGGAGATTGAGCACTTCCCCTCAGCACCGGTGCAGGAAGCACTGTTGTTCTTAATGTGATTGTATTAACCTAGAGTTCATGCAGCGATTCTGTGACGTCAGCCTGGTCCTCATAGTGATTATCTGATGCTTCATAGATGCTGGAGATCCATTTTAAAGTGTATTGTATACACTCTTAGCAAAAAGACCCTAGAACTTAAAGTTCTTAAGTCCTCCTTGTTTATACACTCTCTGTCCATTCTCTCAGCTCCTCCGATCATACAGCTGCACTGCTCTGTTGTTTGGTATACTTTTTTATTTTATTTTAGCCCCCTATCACCATGTTCTTTAAAGGTCAGGATCTCCACAGTACCCCACAGAGCAGGTATGATTTGGGTGGTGGATCATTGACAGTTATAGGTGGATCAGACACAGCAGTGGCTACTGGAGTTTTTAAACCATGTGTCCACTCACTGTCTACTCTGTGAGACACTCCTACCTCATTGGTCCACCTTGTAGATGTAAAGTCAGAGACAGTAGCTCATCTGTCGCTGCACAATTTGTGTCGGTCGTCCTCTAGTCCTTCATCAGTGGACACAGGCTGCCATTGTTTGGATGTTTTTTGGTTGGCGGACGATTCTCAGTCCAGCAGTGACACAAACATTCTGTTGTGCAGTGTATTTAATATGGGTGTGCATCTCTCCAATAAATGGTGATCCAATACATATCTCAATACATGCGGTACAATACGATTCAGAATCAATATATTTTAATTTGGACCGATTCGGTTTGATTCGATTGAGTAGGATTTTGATACGATTCAGTTCACTATAAAATGTTGTGAAATAAAACAATAGTTTCTTGTTTAAAGGAGATGGTAATTTTTACATTATGTGGTTGTATTTGACATGTGAATTCAGAAGTATGTCTTGTTTATTAATGTAACATGTTGCACTAAAAGAACTTTATAGAGCCTCTCTGGCAATGAAAAACAAACAATATTGAAGTTCACTATAGGCACAAATTAGAGCCTAAAGCTTTCAGAAGTGTGCATCAGATCAAAGAACAATGAGCTACTGAGGTAGAACATAAAATCTCACAAGACATCCTTTGGGAAAATTGAAAACGGAACATTAAGTGGCAAATGGTAAATATTCATATTTAACACTCACCAAGGGAGTGTTGGGGCTGGTTGTACTACTGCTGTACTTCAATGTGACATTGGGACAATGTGACAAGAGCAACGGTTTTGTGTAGCTGTCCGTTTTTCATTTAGATTTTGAGTTTGGCGGAGCGTTGTGGATAGTGTCAGACAATCTTGTTGAGAGAGAGAGAGAGAGAATTCTCGATCTCGATCTGCAACACCAAACCTATTGACATCTTTGTAATCGGGCCATCATCCGGTTCATGCTACAAATACACCGATTCAGGGATCCGTGTACCGATGTATTCGCCTCGTTAAAGTCAAAACCGGATATCCGATTCAGATAGTTTTTTTATACCACTAGTATTTAACTATGTACTAAGCAGATGATTCCGAAGCTGTGTTGTGAGATTGCTGCTGGTTTAGTCTTAACCTCAGACTCAGATAAACCTAGTCTCAGGTTTCAGGGAGAAATTCTGAGTAACTGGACATGAGTCTGATTCACTGAAAAGTAACTTGTCATGATCTTGCCTTGCTTTCTTTCTTGGACAGGAAAGATAACAGAGCTATGGTTCAGATGTATCTTGAGCTTTACCTTAAATAGAAGCTGATTCTCTTCTTTGGAAGATGATACAGATGGTTGCAGTGTGTCTTTATTGTTCACTAAACCGTTATTACAGAAAGCAGTCATTTACTTCTGCTTTCATGTTAAGTGATAACACTGATAATCTGGTGAAAGTGGGCCTGGCTGGGAGTGAGGGTGTGGGGGGAAGTTAAATCAGACAACAAGTGCACTATCATTTCTCAAAGTCGATGCTGTCAGCAGGAGAAATGGTCAGCATACAGATCTGACTGGGGCTAACCCTGATGATTATAATATTTTGGTCAGAGAAGATCCAAAAGGGTGTTCCTGAGGTGCAGTGGTCAATGCAGACCAAGAGTGGTGTAAAGAAGGTCGACTACAAGGTTACAACAAGGTTATGGGCAGCCAAAGCTCAGTGATGAATGATTGAGTGAAGTGAAGGGGTCAGCTTGGATCAACAGCCCCATATACACCACCACCAGGGGGCACTGTAAGTAGACAATGTTATTCATTTCACCTGGCAGTGGTTTTAATCTTGTAGCTTTTGCTGTCCCAAAAAAGAAGAAGAAAAGAAAACACCAAAATAGTAACTTTACTGGGGACGAGGAAAAAACCTTAATTTTCAATGGAAATAAATGTAAAAACCTTTCATTCCAACTGATTTTGGAGCATTTGTATTGGTCCAATCATCATGGCATATTTACACAGTGTGAAGGACAGCTGCTTTGTTCAAATTAGGTAGTGAATAAAAAACTGACAAAAATAGACATACGTTTTTCACTGGACAGCGATGGTATATTTTTTTATGAATGAAAGCTGTTATTTTTTGCTTTATTTAATGTCCCATGGATCCAGTAGTATTCCGTATGTTGCTCATGTTTCTCTGGATGGATTCTGTCTGAATTCTAAGCTGCAGGTGATTAGGGATCACATTTACCAGGATTTTAACATTGGTTTTAGTTTTCTGACCTCAGCAGTGCACTTCTGCTTCTCTCCATTTGATGGAGCCAGTCACTGACTTTCTTCTCACATTTTGGGAATAGGCCACTGCAAACGCTGTTGTTTAGTTCATTTAATCAACTGGAGTTCACCTTTTTACAATAATTTATTCAGAATACCTGGTTCCCTTCTAAAACAGACATCTTTGTGATAACTAAAGGGCATCACTTTACTTCATCACTATTTAAATGCTGGTTTTGTGATGTCACATTTTACATGGATCCATATATATTAATTACTGATTATTTATTTTACTTGTGAATCATTTTACATCTCTTTACCTTTTAACAACTAAAATCAGTCAAAATCCAAATGAATAAAAAGATATATATCTCATTTAACGCTTTAAATACCAATAAAGATTAGAGGGGAGTGTATAAATCCTCTTTATAAACTAAAGACATATATTTAATTCTGTATTCCTCAATAAAACAAAATATCGATTGATTGGTATATAATATCAATCTTCAGTGTAAATAATTAGTCAAAAGTCATTTTCTGACTCCATCGGATGTATGATGATGTTTACACTGAGATGACTGTAATGTTGTGGATTGTCAGTGGTTAGAAGCAGCAGTTCCTACTTTTTCCGATTGGTGGCGCCAGTGGCTCATTTTGCTTTTTAGCTTTTGCCCTACATTTGTGCACATTGCTCCTGAGCCACTTCAGCTGAGGGTAGGATGACTTGCATTTGGTGCAGAGGCTGGGCACATGACTCCTTTATTGTAAACACATCTTTGAAAGTGTTGGTAAATCAGTGTTTCTGGTTGAACATGTGACAAAACTTCTTAGTACTCTGTCATGTCAAAAAAAAAAAAACATAGTTCCAAAAACGATGGGAGAATATAGGAACTGCTCCCAACCGTGATTAATCAGTTCTGTTCCATTGCTCAAAAGCATGTGATCCTTTTCCTTATAAATTTGTCTTTATGTTTATAAATATACATTAGTTCTCAATTTAATGCATGCAACAGGTTGCGACAGGAGTTACATCACCTTTATTTTACGCTGCCCAAGTCGGAAAACATGGAATAAAACGGGTTGTGCTGACTCTGCTCCTCTTCTCACATCAAATGCAGAAAATTTTTAATTGCCCCGCCTGCTCGTCTGAGTCCGTCCAATCACAGCACTGGACCCTTGTTTATGTGAGAGCACAAAAACGAGGTTAAATGCAGCAAAGCAGACACAACAAGCACCAGAGAAATAAGAGCACTCAGAAAAAACGAGATCAGAGAAAAAAGAGAGCTGAGCAAAACTGGCCAAAAACTAGGGCTTCTGCACCTTGCTGGTCACTGCAGTGGTCTCGGGTCGGGGTGGTCGGGGTGAACAGTGAGCGGCTCTTTATAATTTATGTCACACATTAGGATCCAATATTGTCACCCGCTAAGTGGACTGCCTTACATGTGTGTGAGGATGTCATGGTCGCCCCCAGACTCAGTTGGCTGTGGAGATGAATGAGTGGCACTTAACCAAAGCTAGTAAAGCTCTCTTATCTGGAAATGGTTTGTTGACTGACGTGGAGTCAGCTGGCTTTACATCAAAGCTGCAAAATCCGGGCAAAATGTTCTGGGTTTATTGCTTCATACTGCGGTATGTATTGCAATGTGCATTGCAATACCAAGGAGGTCCCCTATATGAGGGATCCGCTGTTTGCAGTGTGATGAGCTTCTTTCAGGGATGAAAAAAGCAGCCATCTCTTTTAGTGCACTATATATATATATATAACCTGCAAATATGATGTAAAAATAACAGCATATTAATCGTTAAAATACAGACAATTTTTGCACCGTTTTAAGTTGTATCTGGACCAGTTATTTTTGTACTTCTGCTCACGTTTGTTGTTTGGGAAATATTTACCCAAGTAACAATAATTAAAAGTATTGTGTTAAAAAAAAAAAAGATGGCAGTCAGTAATTCTATTCAATAGTGTGGGTATATTCTGTTCAATATTCTGGGTATAGTGAACAAGGGAGCAAGAGCAGGGATTGGCATGTGTGTGCATCCAGTACCTCACTCCCCTTGAAGAGAGTGAATAAACTCACAGCTGAACAGAGTTCAGGGATCTTAATGGAACTTCTGTCATTCTCCCCCTTGTCTAATCAGCCCTGTTCAGAACTCCCGCTTTCTGTGCCTTTTCCTTTAAATGGTAATGAGCCGCTCGCTCTTCACCCCGACCCAAGCGTACAGCAGCAAGGAGCCGAAGCTCTTTTTGCTCTCATATTTTTTATAAGAGAACCTTATAAATGCACTTATAAAATAGGGATGTCCCAATCCGATCTCAAAAGTCGGTATCAGGGCTGATCACAGCATTATATTACTCATCTGTATTGGCTTTATTGAGCTCGATCCCAAGTCCGATCCTCTGTTTCCTCGAGGCAGCAAGCCCACATTCCCTCCTCCCTCTTCTCCTCCTCCCCCTCCTACTTCTCTTTCTCAAGCTTGTTGTGACCAATGTGAATATTCCCTTCAGCAGCCGTGTTTCTAAAATGTAGCACGCTTCGTACACGCTTCCACTTCCTGTATCCATCATTTCAAATGAAAAGCCCTCTGCATTGTTTGCATAAAAGTCTGAAGCGGCAGCAGTAACTCTACTGGTTACTGTGGTTTTTATTTGTTGTGACTACTCGAGCACTTCAAAGTGGTATTGGGATGTATATGAGCTGTTTGTGAAGACACCTTTTGTTTTCTTTTTTTTAAAATAAATATAAATAAATGAATAAACAGCAACTTGGGTGCAGGCAGTCTCTTTCTTAATGCAAGATATTTCAGTGTCAAGCTGATTTCATTAACCATAATGTACGTGTTTGACCCCCACACAACAAAGAAATTCATTTCAAGCTTATGTTACAACAGCTTTATGATTGCTGTATCAGTGTTGGCTAATACTTAAAACTGGCCTAATGCCGTTTCCTTGAACAGTAAATTGCATTTGTTCTGGACTTGTTCTGATAAGGTTATTCTTGGCCTGGTCTCGGCTTGCCTCACCTGCTTTCACCCTGCTGCGTTTCATAATCTTCCTGCTCTAATATGGGCATCATTTCCTTAGTTGTATGTAACTCTGTTCGGTGGCTGTTTCCTGCCAGGCAGATGAAGACTGGGTCACATCCTCGGAGAGAAAGGAAGGGAGCGGCTTGGGGAAAACGGTCCGGCCGGATCTGAGAACTGATGAATAGCTGAGGAGGGTGGAATCATTTTGAGAATAGACTTGTTATTGCCCTGTATCTCAGCGCTGCAAAGTGAGAAGACCTCATTGTTGGCCATGAGCTCTCAGATGGCCAAAACACAGCAGAGTTCCCAGACAAAGCTCTTTAGGATTGGACAGGGACAAAGAAGGGCCTGTGAGAAGTTGAGAAAGTCTCACTTTTAGGAATTTGCATAGGAATAGCTGCTCATTCAGCATTTATTCGGAAATGAAGGGCATTAATCAGGAATTTGTTCCTCCTCAGCTGCAGGAACCTCTTCTATATTTCTGGGAAGGCTTTACAGTACGTAGCGGAGCATTGCTCGGAGAATTTGAAGGCATTCATCTATGAGAACCGGTGCAAAATTATAATAGCTGGGTTAACTGATAATAAAAGCGGTCTGCAAACTTTTGCTCCAGTGACAAAGAAAAGCCACACACTCCAGACGCCACACGTGTCCTGGCTTCCCTGCCACATTTGGGGGATAAAAAATGGCATGAGACATGCTCCTTTAATGGGTCTCCTGTTCAGGCATTTGTTGTCAGTGGGTGTGAGAGAGAGAGAGAGAGAGGGAGAAAGAAAGAGTCCCCTGGCCCCCCCACTCATTTAAAGAGGCTGAATGTTGTAATCTGTGTGTGTGAGTGTGTGTGTGAAGACAAGGATGAGTGTGCAGGTGCCATGGTGTTACACAACTGCTCTCTGTATCATAACAACCTCCTCACAATCACTTCCTCTTCCTTTATCACAGCGTACACACTCACTTGCTGAAGAATACCCTGTGGCTTCCTCTGTGGGGTTTAGACGAATCATAGAAGAAAGAGCTGCACGTTTTATTAATGGCAGCCTCTCTGTGCACTGTGTGCAGGATATGGTGTCCACTGTGGTTATAAGAGCTTCAGGTCATCCCTGAGTAGCCCAGGTTGATGGATGTTACTGCTTAAAGGTGCAGTATGTACATTTTCTAAATTTTCCAAAACTTGTAAATGATTTCAATTAAACTGTTTATTTATTATTTTTTACATGATTTTCCATGAAGTGCCGCTCACAGGATGTGAAGAACCCAGCTGTTTGTTTTTTGTAGTCCCTGAATGACTTAATGCATGGTTTAATGGTGGGCTAGGGCTGGACAATAATTTGACATGAATATATATCGCAATGTAATATGTTTCAATAACAATTCTATGATTTTTAAACACATTTTCAATATTTCAATTGAAATTCTTTACAGCATCTGTCACTGCTGATGTTCATCACATGGCTGTGCCGTCAGTTCAGTGCCGTCAGTTTAAAAATATTAATATTGACAAAGCCAAGAGGTTTATGTTTGAAAGAGATGTCGTGTTTTGTTTTGTTCTGGGCAGTTTTTCTGTGGCTTTTATGTAGTTTATATCGATATCTGAATGATGTCATATAGACTGAAATTTAGAAATATATTGTGATATCAATTTTGGCCATATCGTCCAGCCCTAAGTGAGGCCCCTTTATGCTGTGAGGGTTTAATGACATTCAGCCACAACAGCATTAGTGAAGTTAGGTACTGAAATATGACTCCACAGCCCAATCCTGGGGGACTTTATTAGATGTCTAGTCCACTCTTGGCATTAGGCATTGAGACACTTGGGCTCATATGCAGTTGCTCCTCAGGATCTCAGTGTAATTTCATGCTTTACAAAGGAGCTGACTGACACTGTGTGGTCCCAGTTGAATGTCTGTATCAAAAGATATAGATATTGTGGACTGTAGTGTGTGCCAAGGTTAAGTAGTGTGTGTGTGCATAATTTTGGTTGGACTTCTCCCCAGAAATCCCCAAAGGTCTTAGGTTTAACTCAGCTCCACAAAGAAGTGTTCAGAATTCACTGTTATTTCCCAGTCATTTTTATTTTGCTATGGTTTCATTTTCCTCCTCCTGCATTATGTCAGGCTTTGTTTCTGTGTGTGTGTGTGTGTGTGTGTGTGTGTGTCTTAGCTCCTCCCTCATCACATGAATGTGACCTTGAACTCATGTACCCTATACAGGTCTTTGTCCATAATACGACTCGTGCTTTTATCATGTGCTGACATCCCGCAGAGCAACTGAGGATTAAATATAACTCTTGATCCTTATTTTATATAAATTATTAAGTTATTTACTGGTTGTTGTGGCAGTTAATAGAATCGCTCAGTTTTAAATATGACCCAAAGTAAGTGTGAGCTCTAAAGTGAAAGTCCACTGTTTATTTTAATAGTTATTTGTATAAATAAATATTTACATATAAACAAACTCACTGAGAGAGAGGTTTGGCTTTAAATGTTCTGCTTTGGTCAAAGCTACAATCAATATTGTTCATAGTGGTGGTGCTTTCTGAACAGGGCAGTTTGAACAGGGCGAGAACGCTGCTGTGGGGCTTGTGGGGTTTTGACCAAAGCAGTTCATAGACGTTTCATTAAGAACCAGAGCTCTCTTCCACTGTGGAGAAGAGGGAGAATATGCACACTTTAAATTACATTGTGTAGCAAAACATAAATAATTGTCCATGTTGTCACTGTCCAATTAAAATATACAACTTCCAAAATAGCAACTTCACAGAAGAAGGCAAAAACTGACTTCTGAAGTCAGTGTAAAAAGTGTAATTTGGAGCATTTCGATTGGTTCATTCATCTAGTTTTAACAAATTGTGAAGGGGAAAAGCTGTGTTCAAATGATGCAATAACCTACAAACTGACAAAAATGGAGATATGTGTTTCTGATTGGACAGCGAGGATATGCATAAAAGCCTCATCATAAAAGATCTGCTGCCTTTGAGTTTATTACAAAAGGAAGTTGTCTCTGTGCAGCATTACTCCACTGGACCTTATTTTAAATCAGTTGTGTCATATGGGCTGGGTCATGTGATGATGAAAGCATGGAAATGACCTTTGGTCCTGAGAGCTGTATCTGCTCATGTGGCTCAGTGACATTTTCTGAGCTCCTGTAATGACTGGCCTTGTGTTCTGGAGGCATCCATGCAATGTTTTTTAGGTAAAGTCTCCGTTGTCCTGTTACAAAAAGGAAAGTGGTGAAATTATATCAAGGTTCAATTTAGAAAGGGATCTCTGGCTGATCCCAGGTGATGCCACAGCCATCCGAGGAAAGGAGAGCACAGTGTACTTTTGCTGTCTGGGTCAGCAGAATGGAGAACCTAGAATTTCACAAGCACAGTGTTGGCATAACAGGTCTGGGTATTTCAATTAACACTCTCCTCTAAGTGTGTTGAGCTGTCAAGTGGCATGTGCTAGCATCAGTTTGAAAAGAAACAGTAGGTGGTTTCACATGTCTAAGAAGCAGCATGCGCTCTTCACCCTCCCAGGCTGGTGGCATTGTGTGCAGTACTAGTTAATGGAGGAACTGGATATGAGACATTTTTGGGTCATTTGCCTTGGCGCTCATCATGTACATGTATGGCATGGGTGGGCAAGCTTTTTCCTGCTGGGGGCCAAACTATTATTTACAGATTTGGTTGCTTTAGAAACACCCTCATTTCCTTGGCTAAGGAGTCAGTGTGTTTTTAGGTGTGTGGTGTAGGGTTGAGGCTGTATAACAGTAATACTATATACTGTGGTATTGGAAAATTTGGACATATCTCAAAATGGGGATGGTGTGTGTGTTTGTGTGTGTGTGTGTGTGTGTGTGTGTGTGCGTGTGGTCACAGGAAGTGTGTGTTGTGTAACAAATTTCTCTTTTGTGCCTTTAAGTACAAGACCATAAATTTAATTTATGTGCATTTAAGAGAGCCACAGGAAGGGGGCACTGTGGTTGGTCACTGACTGCTGATGTCACACTGAATACAGCTGGAGAATAAACACAAGGCCAGTAGCCCACTGCAGTTGTGAGTTTAGTGCTGAGTTTGGGTTAAAAGAGAGAAGAATGAAGTTGAAAACAGACAAAATACGTGTAAATATGTGTGTTGTGACCCTTGGTTCACTGGAAAATCATCTGCTTCTGTGTATTAAACAATTAGCTGGCCAGCTGTGCTGAGCTGAACTGCATAGCGCCGAAAACCCTTCAGGCTCACACAGCCTGACAGTGCACCCTAAACTCCGCGGTAATACCGTGATGATATTTTGAGACTGTATGACTGTATGAAAAATGTTGTGATGTCTGTCACTGGGACTGTTATTTTCCTGAGAATGGCAAGGGCTTTTTCTCAAATGAAGCCCAAATTAAATGACCCCCCTTTCACCTCAGTGAGAAAGAAGTCCACTCTTCTTTTTTTCTTGAAAGACATGACACTTACAGTGAACTTTTCCTCGTTGAGACATATTTGCACAGCGGACATTACGATGCCAGATATGCAGATATTGGTTGACACTGCGATCACGGTTCACACAGCCGACTGGATAGTGTTAAAAGGGCAAATGTCCGACCAATGGCTGTTGTAGAAAGCCAAAATATACAGACAATAACAGTCTGTAAAGGTGGGTTACATACGGTCTAATGTACCCTTCTGTTATTCCAGTGCAGTGATCTGTGCACTGCTTCCAAACCCATGAACCCTGATGCTAATTGTGCATGATTAAAGGTTTATACTTTAGCTTAAATGATCTGATTGTGTGGCCACTCAGAGGGTCTGTTTGTGTGAGACCACAAGAATGAGCAGCAGAAATTAAGTATGTAGTTCCGGCCCATAATGGTGCTCTGATGGAGAGATGCTATAAATTAACACTTTATTGTTTTAAGGTAGAAAGTGCAGACAGTTGGTGGGAGATATTATTTATTCTGAGTTTTAAGGTGGTAAATGCTGACTGCAGATGGACGGATATTGTTTATTCTTAGTTATAAGGTGGGGAGAGCAGAGGGTGGGTGTAGGGAGCTTGTTTAGTGTTAGTTTTAAGGTGATATTAGCTGAGAGCTTGCAGAGTGTTTTAAGGTGGTTTGTGTGGCCAAGCAGTGGGAACATTTTTAAGGTGGTAAGTGCTGAGGGCTTCTGGATGGAAATTGTTTAGACTTTGTTTTAAGGTGGTAACAGTAGAGTGCTTGAGTATATAGATTGTTTAGTCTTTGTTTTAAGGTGATATGAGATTTTGCAGAGTTAGTGGGTTAGTGCTGAATGCTAGCGGAGGGAGACAGTGCAGACTTTGTTTTAAGGTGGTATGTGTGGAGGTCTGGTTGAGGGAGGTTATTCAGACTTTGTTTTAAGGTGGTACGTGCAGAGGTCTGCTGAAGAGACACTGGAGCTGAGCTCGGTTTAATGGTGGTCTGTTTCTCTGCTGAGAGATGAATGGGGGTCTTTCAGAGCTGTGGGACATGTGGAGCACAATGGCTCAGAGTTTTACTGCTCAGGCCTGAAGCGTGCGAAAATATTAGACCCCCTCACAGCTGCATGGCTTTATTGTCTCTCTCACTCACTCTCACTCACTCTGTCTTTCTCTCTTACACACACACACACACACACACACACACACACACACTAAACATCGCTCTTTTTCTTTCTTCCTCTGTTTTCATGATGATTAGACCAATAATAAATGCTCCAGAATGACTTGGAATAGAATGTCTTACATTAACTTGCATTAAAATATTTGGCTTGTTCTTTAAACAGTTAAAGGTTTAATGCATGTGCACATATCTCAGTAACACTAATGAGCTCTGGGCTCATCGAGAACCTGACCATGGTGAAACAGTCACAGAAAGATGGTGATTGCACTAATGGAACAAACAGAAAACATGGCTGAACAAACAGTGTTCAGTGAAAGTCAAATAAAAAGAAACAATGACGGTTCGTAGAAAGATATTGAGCTGATTATATGATTAAAAAGCCCTTTGTGTGGTTGATATCTGATGCGTATGTATGTGTGTATATGGAACACATGGAATATATATATATATATTGTATTATTATTATTTATATTTATTTTAACCTTGGCAGCATGGTGGAGCCTTGCTCTGGGTGGAGTTTGGTGTGTTCTCCCCGTGTCCTTGTGGATTTCCTCCGGGTGCTCCGGTTACCTTCCACAGTCTGAAAACACACGTTCGTACATGGATTGGGGACTCAGAGGTGTGTGTGAATGAATGTGTGAGTGTGTTTAGCCTTGTGAAGGATTGGTGCCCCCTCCTGGGTCTGTCCCCGCCTTGCACCCAGTGATTCCAGGTAGGCTCCAGAACCACAGCGACCCTAAAATGGATAAGTGCTTACAGACAATGAATGAATGAATGAATGAATTTTAACCTCAACTATTACAAGGTGACTCATTAAGAACATACTCTTATTTACAGTAGCAGACTGGCAAACAGCAAGGGCTACCTGAGAATAAGGGGAATAAAAGAGGATATATAAAAGGAAGAAGGGCCAGATAAAGTATAAAACATTTGCTTCATGATTAGATGCACAGGAGTCAAAATTAATAAACACATTTTGCAAATTACTTTATTGTGTGTGTTTGCGCGTGCCTTTATTTTGCTGCATTGTTTTCTGGTCTAACCAGTTTCTGTCCTTTCATTTTCCTTCTTTCACTACAATGGTTTGTGTTTGGGAGGAGTAATGTAAGAGTGTGTCTGTGTGTGTGCTGACGTATGGGAGACGTTATCTGCAAGAGGCTGGTGTTTGTTCAGGCCGAGGGGCTGACGGATAAATGCCTCATTATTACTCCCTCTTTACACTCTAGCCATTTTTTTTAACACACTCCCAGAGCTTAAAAAAACTCACAGAGCCGTGGCTATTTCTGACCAAGCCGAGTGTATGACATCACCGAGCACAGGGAGTGTTTTAGAGAGATGAATGCTCCATAGTGAATTGGTGGTTTCACACTTAAATGTATCCATCAGTCATTTGTTCAACCTCAAAACATAGAAAACAATGTTTATTCGTGGGACTATTTACTGTTTTTACATTTTACTCAAGTACAACTCAAATTAGCTTTGTAGTGAAGTCCCTGAATGAGTTTATGCTCCATAGAGCGGGTCCCCTAAATGGGGGTTTAAAACAGATTTAGTACAGAATCCCTGACGCATCCAAACCTCAAGGTGTCGGTATATGGCTTTTGGTTTCGTAACGTGACTGGAGAAAATGGACGACTGCACTTTTAAACGCCCTATTTGAGGTGAGGTGAAGTGTGTGTCACCTAGATCTAGATTATGGCCTTAAATTCAGAAGAAATATTAACAACAATGTATTAAAACCAAAGATTACTTTCTCAAAAAAAGTAAATAAATGAAATTAATAAATAAATGACTATAAATAAAATCATGACTGGAATAATGAGGAAATTCTCGAAAGACAACAAGCTGGGTCTGTTCCCCTTTGACCCTTAAACCCAGTGCTCTAACTGCACTGTGTGTAATGCCCATTGACCCCACCATTCATTTCTGCCTGTCATTGTTACGAGAGTTTAAACACCCCACGCTCATGATGCTCAGGCTTTTGCCAGAATTGTTCGGACGAGTGGAAACTCCCTGAGCTTTTCAGATTGCGGCAATGAACTGATTTGACATTTTCTGGGTTTTTAAGTCTGGTTTTATGTTGCTGCGATTTTTACAGCGATACAATGTCTGTAACCTGACGAGCCACAACATTAAAACCATTGAAATGTGAAGTGAATGCATTGATTGTATTGATACAGTGCACTCTGTCAGAGCAGCAGATGAAGAGTAATGCTGTAATGCACATGGTTTGGTCAGAGCATCAGCAAAACGTCTTGTGGGGTATTCCTGGTGTGCACTGTTTATTACCTGCAAAAATTGGTCCAAGGAAAGATGGTTCCAACTGTTTATTGATGCACGAGACGAGCGAATGGCTCAGCATGAGCATGCAGTCCTTAACACAGCATGCTGCACAGACCTGTGCTTTCTGACCCCTGTGTATAGAAGCAGCACTAACACACGTAGCAGTGTGTGAAATGTAATGCTGAAATTAATTTGACCTTACTGCCCTGGTTTATCTTGAATGCAGCCGGTGGAGGAAGCAGCTTGAGGGCAGAGGTGTGTGAATTAGTCCAAGGAATTTGCCCCTCAGTGACAAGAATGAAAGCCCTTATTTCAACTTCTGTAGCTGCCTCTGTGTGTGTTTTTGTGTGTGATCTCCGTCTGGTTACCGCACCTCTCAGAAACACGCCGCTGTGTTTTGAAGTTCAGACGGAGCCTCGCCGGCTGTGGTTTCTTTGTGTAATGACCTTGTATTTAGCTGCGTCAGAAATGTCCTGTTCTCTAACGTTGGAGGCAGGATACACACCCTCAAACAATTATTCTGCTCTTTCCATTGCGCTGAAATGTCCTGGCTGGATTTGCTGAGTGTCATATGCAAAACTTTGGATCAGGCCTGAAAGATGAATTGTTGTTATATAAGCCTCGCAATTTGAAGGAGCCTGCAGTATTTTATTCTATCCAACTGTCACAACATAGGCACATTTACCTTCTATAACAGTTAGGGCAGTCATAGACAGCCAAACATTGCACTGTGTACATCACAACAACCACAACAACTACTATTTCTGCATTCCATTTCAACCCCAATGTCAATATTTCTAAGTTCCAAGTAGGAAATTTCAAAAGGGAAACCCCCACAAATAGATTTCCTATTCAGAAAGCCTCACCAACCTCAGGTTCAGAATCCACGCTGGCTGCACTTCACATCAACGTTGTGTAAAAGCAGTGCTGTTATATTATTTATTAACACATCTCTTTATTTGTGTCTCGGTAAAACAGCACTAGGTGGTATTTGTACCTTAGAATTACAGCACAATAATTGTGATGCTCCACTGTCGTTGCTACCGCAGGCCCAGCTTTGCAGAAATTACACTATGTAACTTCTGGAGGAGGGTAGGTCTTGGTTATAAAATCAGACCTAGACCTTAAAACTGCAGCTGCAGTAATGATATTTTCTCCAAATCACTAGGGCTGGATCAGACACCATATTTATGTATGTTTTATTTGGTGTTTCTGTTTATTCAGAGGTTAATATAATAGAAAAAATGTATATATGTCCATTTGATTTATTATGTTAATTTATGCAAGTTAAACAAGCTTTTTGAAACTGTGTCCAATTCACTATGTTCACTACATTCAGTTCAGATTCCAATCATTTTTACTGACGTCCAAAATCAGCAGCACTATAACAATCCACAATGCACCACAGTAAGTAGCACATGTACAATGTATCCTAGCAGAGTGCACACAAATACCCACAAGGCACCTCATTGTTCTCTTTAATGATTCCTGCACAAATGGTGGCATTTTTTTTTTAATGCAATCAAGATGTGACCCGTGCTGGGATCGAACCCACAAGCTCGAGACACTGAGTGAATGCAGATGCTGTTAAGAAATATAGAGTGAACTTGTCCCAAATCCTTCAGTACCTTCACAAATAGTGCTCCCTATACCTGCACAGTTTTTAGTGACCCATAGTGTCTGACAGCCTCTTCAGAGTAGGTTTTCAGACAGTGCTAGTGAGGGTGTATTAAAATGAGCAGAAGTGTGTGTTCTCTTCCCATATTATCCTGAATAAAGAACTGAAATATGTGTTTTTTGTTTCTCAAAGGTTTATGTTGCTGAAAATGTCCTCTAAGATGACGAGCTCTAATAACCTGGCCCACGCGAAAAGGACAGTCCACCAACTTCGAGTGGAGGCCAGTATCGAGAGGATAAAGGTGTGCTTTAGATTGTGTTCCAGAAAACATCTTTATTCTTTTAACCATAATTTTTTAATTGTTGTTGGCTAAAATATAATACTCTTGTTTTCTAACGCAAAGAAAGCAAGGGATGTTGTTTACGTTGTCTATAATCCTCTTCTGGGTCAAACCTTTCTCCAGAAACATCCTGGACAGAGCACCAGTCCGTCACAGGGCATCACACACTCACCTAGTCACTCGCACACTCACAGCTGTGGACAGTTTCACACACTCACCCAGTTATTCACACCCTCACACATGTGGGCAATGTCACACAGTCACTCCACCTACCAAACGATGTGTTTGTACGGTGAAGAAAGATGTACACTGGAGCAAACCCACACAGACACTGAGAGAACACAGTTTCCATGTATTTTAATTTAAGATTATGATTGATGCACTAAATAATTTCCTAAAGTATGGGACTGAATCACTATGGATCTGGGCTGTACAGCTGTAGACATTTCACTTGGTAAATTAGCCCAGTACTGAATTCTGTATGTATTTCTAATCCCTTTTTTTTTTCGTGCTCCTTATCAGGTGTCCAAGGCCTCTGCGGACCTGATGAGATACTGCAGTGAACACGCCAGATACGACCCTCTGCTGATGGGGATCCCAGCCTCAGAAAACCCCTTCAAGGACAAAAAACCCTGCATTATATTGTAGTGGCCCACTTCCATGAGTTCCCTCTTATTTAATTAATTCCACTCAACACTGCCTTAAAGTCCAGATCTACTTAAAACCATGCAGAGCTTTTCTGGGCTGAATTTTAGACCCAGTTTGAGTTACAGTATGTCCGTGTCAATCAGTACTAATCACTGAAAGATTGGCGTCCCCGTGCCTTTAATGCATCTTTTTCGTATTTTCTTATGAGTAGCTTATAGTCTGTGTGTTCTGTTTGTTCTGTTTGTTCTGAACCGAATGGAAATCATTCCAGGAAAAGACTCTTTCCTTAACTCCATTTAACAAGTGTTAAAATTGTCTTTTCCACCATTTTGTGCCATTTGCTCATTAATTTTTGTTTGACTTTACGACGTTAAACAGAGAGAATCCTGAATAACTAATGGATATTTTTAGCAGTCCATTTATTATATATATTCCACCCCAAGAGGCTTGAAAACAATTTCACTGACAAGTTTATTGCTCATGTCAGTTATAATGAAATGTGGTTTTCCCCCAGAGTCCTGATGGTAAAAAGGAGGTAGAAGGTTTCCGCGGGACGTTTGTAATACATGTATTTACTAATTGTGTGGTATTCTAGTTATCAGTGACCTTCATAGCAAAGGGACTGGTCTGTTTTAAGAAAGTCAGGTTTCTTAACATAAATTGAACTGGACTTGTTTTATTGTGGACTAAGAAACCTCCCATTAACGGACGATGGGAGGGACTATATCAATGTGTAGGTCAAGTAACTGCAGTTTTGTTTGGAAAGTGAAGAGAGAATGATACTATATCGAGAGTGTTATTCATTATGAATGGGGAAATTACAGCAACTGTCATTTTTCTTGCCTTAAAGGGGAGTTCCACTGATTTTATTTACATTCCTGCATAATTCCGTGGTTGAGATGTAAACAGAGTGAAGGAGATTGTGGCTAGTTTGGCTTTAAATGCTCAGTTCTACATAAATATCCTGTCTGAATTGTTGACAGTGGTGACGAATGGAACCAGACGACCACTTCTAAAATCTCTCCACAGAAAGTTACAACATGCTATGGTTAGGAATATACTGCCATGGTCATGAGACATTGTTCGAGAAAGTTTTTATCACTTCATTCCTGTTGAAATGATACATGCAGGATGTTGTAAGGCAAAGTAGTTCCCAAAGAATTTATACACCACTATTTCCCATCATTATCATCATAATTATCAATCCCATATATAGCTGCTTAGATCTCAACCACTGAATTTCCACATGACTTGCTTCTGTAAAAGAGAAACAAGTGCATAGTGCCTTTCTGTATTTCAAATGCCTTATGTGTACATTTCATGTGCCTTACAGTACCCTGCTGAAATTCCTAAATAGAACCAGCTGCAGTGTGTGCCAATTTGAACCAGGCTTTTGCTTCAGCCTTGAGTTTCTGACTGGGCTTAGATTTTTAAAGGCCGGCAGAACATATTTCATCGTTAAAACTCTTGGTTTTGCCACAATGACCTGCGGAAACTAAAGAGTGAACTGTATCATCTCTGCTTCTGTCCATTATCATCAGTGTTTACTTCTGCTTGCGGTACAGAGTGAATTGTTATGGTATTCTGTCTAAAGAGGAAACACCATTACCTTTCCTTGGCTTAATGACCATTGTGGGTTTAAAGAGGCCATAAGCCTGAGGTTAGAAATTTGGGAAATTCTGGAGTTTTCTAAAAGGCAGAGAGAGATGTGAGTAATTGAACCACCAACACACTTGGCCTTGTGTGACTTAAAAGGTGCGCAAAAAGTGTTTTTGTCACTAACTCCTGTATTGTCCTCTTTTGTTCCACATTGTGAATGGTTCAGTAGTTGCTGTCATGCCCATATTAGGACTTCCAGGTCTAAGTTGCTTTTCTCTTTGGAAAAAAAATCACCACTTCTCCCCCTCCTCCTGGGGATTGATCCAACAGCCTTCTGGTCTCAGGTCTTTTTCTGTAACCTTTAGGCCTTAGCTTCATGGATTAATATAGGACTAGATAAAACGATGCTTTATTTGATCTCAAATGAAATAGCAGAAATATGAAGGTTGCTAACTGCAATCTAACAGCTGTTGATTTAATTGACATCACTGACCAGACTGGCAACTACCACCACACTAACCTGCAAATGTCATCAGTGGTGGTAAAGCTGCTGTGGCAGTTTTAAGTTGTGGTTTCTGGAACTGGTATTAGTTTAGAATAAGTTTAATAGTAAACTTAATTTCATGCAACATCACTTCATCGGTGGTGTGTTTGAATTTCAGCTTCTTAATGATGGTAAATGTTGGCTCCTGTGAGATTTGTATGGAAAATCTCACAGCAGTGTCCTACAGCCATTTGTTTTCCCGTAGAGAAATGTGCTTAGACCCAAAGCTCTGTATATAGGCATGACTATGGCCACAGAACGACACATAAATTCAGAGGTTTACTTCAACTTAGCCAAGCTCCTCCCACAAATCTGTTGTTTCATAGCAACGGTTGCTAGGTTGGACAAGCTTTACAGGACACTGGTAAAGGCTTCTGTTGAATGTAATGGGAAACTGTAGTGATCTTTGCTGTTGGGGCTGAGTTGAGGGTTGAGTGTCTACGATGTTAGGTACATTTTTGGGATTTTGGACAATTGGCATTTTATTTTTAATACTTAGGAGACCCTGTGCTATACATCAACGTCCTCATGCTGTCAGGAAAAATGGTAACAATGTTTTGGCTTGCGTATGATGATGATGATGGTGGTGGTGGTGTGATTGTGGGTGGTGTTTGAAGCTGCGTGATTACTGAATTGTGATAAATGTATCTTATTTGTAAGTTAACTCTTTCCTGAGTGGTGAAGGTTAATAAAGGTTTTCTGAGCATGAATAACACAGCCATGCATTGCCAGATTTTACTGATGTGGTTGGATAGATGAAGGCCTGTAAATTAAGGCATCTCTGGGCTATGTTGTGAACCGAACCGTGCGATTAAGGCTAAAGGAGCTAAAATGTTGTGCAGCGCAGCTGAAGTATGTTGTTATGAGAAGTTGGAACAGACTGAAGAACTGACTTTAAATGAAGGTATTGTGATATAAACCAAGCTGTATGTACAGGTTCTCATTAGATTGAATGGGGGTTTTACCTGTGGTCTGCAAAGCTTTTCCAACTTAGCAATTTGCAGAATGAATCACCACATTGCAATATCGGTCACAAAAATTGCAATTGGATATTTTCCCCAATTGTTCAGCCCTACCACTTCACTGTTAAGCATCTATTGGTTATTGGTTTTACGGGTGGACTGAAGTATAATTTGCAGCAGTGTAATAACCATGTCAAATTTGAATTTGACTTCCATCATGTTACCATTTTAAAAACTAGCCCTTGGCATCATCTCCTCCTTTAATCGTAATTAAACACAAGTGTTTTCGGGAGAGAATTAAACCTCAATACACAGTACCAGTCAAAAGTTTGGACACATCTTCTCATTAGTCATTGGTGGAATAGGGCTGGTCACTGTATAGAACCGTGTACCAGCTCGTACCTCTGCACAACCCAAGTTATGGTCTTTAACACATTAAGAAGGCGAACAATTCTATAAATTAACTCTTGATGAGTCCACAGCTGTTCACTGAAAACCATTCCAGGTGACGACCTCATGAAGCTGATTGAGAGAACGTTGAGAATGTGCAAAGCTGTCATCAAAGCAAAAGATGGCTACTTTGAAGAATCTAAAGCATAAAACACTTTTTTGTTTACTACATAATTCTATATGTGTACCTTCATAGTTTTAATGTCTTCCATATTCATTTACAGTGTCGAAAATAATAAAAATATAAAACAAAGAAAACCATTGAAGAAGATGTTAGAATTTTGGCCGGTACTGTACATTCACAATATGTGGAAAATGGCCCAAAACAAAGGAAACCCTCACTGAGTGGGTGTGTCCAAACATTTGACTGGTACTGTATTTATGGAACATATAAATATACAGTGATGGCAGTGGTAGCGTGTTTATATTCTGAAGGCTTTGGCTGTGGACTGATCTCGACTCACTGTGATTTGTGCAGATCAGAATTTTCTGCTGTATTTCTCTCGTCCTACCCACACACCCTCAGAACAATGTCCCTAAAAAAGATTTTATTAAAATGTCTTAATGTGAAACCTTCTCTACAGGATTCTGCATCATTTTAACATGGTCTTTCCAGAAAAAAAACCTCAAAATGTGTGTGCATACATACTGTAAAACAAGCTGATAAATCCACCATTTCAAAGTAAACTTTAACTAAACTTACCGCAATAAAATTCTTTTCGAGGAAGCGGTCCGGTGTGTCACCACTTCTTTTAAGTTATGAAATATCAATGATGCTGTTTTTGACTAATAACTCAATAACTGGATCTTAAACTGTTTCACAACACATCATGACATCCACATTTAACCACCTCACCACATCCCACCCACTCCCACTCAGTTAGAGACGAAGGTCATGTTTTGAAATTATAGCCAAATGTTTTTGTTTGTGTGGGAAATTTGTTTGTTTGTGTTTAAATTTGCCTTTATTTAAACTATTACACTATTAAACTATTACAATGGGAATTTGAAGGCTGAACTCTAATATGAATATCACATTTAATATGGTGATATTAATAAGTCTAATGTGCTAAAACATAAAAGTATGCATCTTAAGTTTTTCAGTACCTGTTATGAATAATTCATAGTAAGTACTGAATAATTCATATTACATCCTGAATAATTACTAGCAGATATTATATAATTAATAATAGATACTGGATAATTTATAGTAGGCACTAAAGTACTCATAATACATTTATTCAAGTATGCATCTTCAGATCTGTTTTTCGGTATCTGCCCTGAATATATGGTTAAGTGCTATAAATGATTCAATATCTGCTATGAATAATTTACTATCCACTAGTAATTATTCCTTATTTATTATGAATTATTCAGCATCTACTATGAACTCTTTAGTAACATTGCTATATGCAATTTTGTTTCTAAAGCTTTACTTAGAACTTCAAAGTGTTTATTATAAATCTTGTCACACATTTCTTGACAGTTAAATTCTGTCTGAAACGCCCTGTATCTTTGCTTGTGCAAGGACCCAAAGTGCTCTGATTTAGGCAGATTCACAAACCTGTGTTAGAGCATGATCAGCGTTAAAATAAAGCATATCCTGATTATTTTTAGATTTATATTTACTACTGTTTAAATATCGATTTATATTTGCTCTCAAGCACATTTGTCGCTCAATAATTACACTGTTATTTGAGACAGGAACACTGGAATGGCCTTAGACCAGAACTTCCTTACATGGGCATATCCCTGACTACAGAATGGTGTGTGAAATCTATTGCATGACTATGTGTAATAGTTTTACTGTGGGCCATAAAGCAGCAGTGCTAAATCTAAAAGCTGTAAAAGACCAACAGTAGATTTACTGCAGCCTATAATCACATGCTATTTAGTCAGTGCATTTTTCTATAAATAATATATTAATATAACCAGTAAATGTTGTATTGGCATCAGCAAATCTGTGGCTTTCACAGTGTAGCCATGGTTCTGTAGCACATGGGACTTGCAGAATTGCGTTACATTACTGTGCTGAATGTGAATGTGTCAGTGATGTGGAATGTGCTGATGTTGAAGTTGAACCGAGCTTATCCCAGCATGCATTTCTCTGCTTCCCACAGTGAGAAATTCATGCATTGCTCCAGCCTCTCAGACATAGCCTTAAAATACTCCACAAAGCCAATACCACCTTTAATTGGACACTCAAAACTGCCTTTGTTTAGCAGTTACAGAGAATGGGACTAGACAGGACAGGGAGGTTCAGAAATTGCAGAAATGATTTATAATGCATTAAATATTTCAAATCTGACACGTTTAGTATCTTATTCTTCTGTCTTTCTTAATGTTACATTTTCAAAATCATTGTGATATTCCACTGAACTGTAATAAGGAGAACAGAGCCACTGTTGTTGCTACTCTTGGCTCAGCACTGCAGAAACTGCACTGTGTACCTTAGGAGGAGGATAGGAGACAACCCCACCTTCCTTTTTCTGAACCTTGATTGGAATGTGATGTAAAAGTGTATTAACAATAATAATAATAATAATAATGTGATTATAATCATAATTGTAACAGATTTCCTGTCATTTTGATTCATTTTACATGAACTCTACTTGGAATTAAAATTTTTTCTCTTTTTCATTTATCGTACCTTTGACGCTCACATGCTGTTCAAAGACAACCATGGATCTCCATTTTTATTTTACTACATCATTTGAACACAGTAGCTGTCCTTCACAATGTGTGGAAATTTCACGATGAATGGGCCAATAGAAATACTCCAAAATGACGTGGAATAAAACATTTTCCAGTTCTTACAGTTAAGTGTTTTTTCCTTCTCATGTAAAATTACTATTTGGAGATGTTTTTCAATAGTCAGTGATGATATCTGTTAACATTTCTATTTTGAGTGACTGGCCAACATTCCAACTTCAATGCGATGGGGCGGAGTCAAAATGCTGGTGGCTAAATAGGTGGATTTGTGTAAATATCCTGAGTTATTGTGACATCACAGAAAAAAAATACAGCTTAAGTTTCCATAAGTGGACTGTATGCACTGAGGTAATAACAACACAATTTCCATGAAATGGGCTCTTCAACATTTTAAACACTGTGGTTTACCACCTGAAGTGTGGCCATGATGAAAGTGTCTGAAAAGAGCTTCACAGAGATGATATTCACTGACATTTTTGCAGCTCACAGACAGTGGTAAAGTAAGATCTGGTTTGGGAACGTTTATGACTGGAGAAATTTGATATGCACAGTCATTCTGTGCTCGTATGTGAAAGTCCTGACAAAAGCTCCTCCTGCATCACCTGCTCTCTCTGACACCTGTGAGCTAAAAATAGCCCTTTCACAAGGCATGAATGACATCAGAAAACCAGATTTTTCCATGTTGGGGCGGGGAGCTTTCCTAAAACTGCCCTGAAACTGGCAGGGCACATCAGTATGCATTCATACTTACTCTTTGTGACCACAAATGTGTCGTCCAGCTTTTATTAATCAGGAGTTTGTTGCACTTTGGCTGCAGTGACAGCCACTACTTTTGCTGGAACATTGCTTTGAGGATTTGAAGACAGCCATTAGAGAATGGTACTAATGTTGGATTTTTAATTCTGGCACTCCGTCTGATCCTAAATGCATTGGGTAGCCCCATCCCGCAGAGATAGCACTTCCAATGTTAGGGCACTGCTCATGTGCAGCTACTCCGAAGTGTCACATTTTGCTTTTAAACAAATGAATGCACAGTTGAGCTTACACAATGGGTTCACTGGTTTAACGTTTAGAGAAGTAGTAAAGTTCTGATGAATACACAATACACACCTCAGGGCCAGAAAGGATGGAAAGATTTGTGGAAATTGTAATTCAAACAGGGAATTGATTAGCGATTGAGGACTTTTATTCTGAAAGGCTTAGGAAAAGTTGCTGGATGCTACTTTTACATTCCATTACCATTGCACTCACTGCCTGTATTAAGTTTTCTGAACATCTCCAAAAGTTCCTAGTCTCAAACTGGCCCTGTCCCAACTTTTTTGGAGCATCAGTGTCATTAAATATCTTTGTACTGTTTTGGTTGAAATACAGGTCGAAGCAGGTGCAAAGGAGTGTGTTAAAGCATTAATCACAGTGAAATTCCATCTCTGTCTTCGTCTTGTTACTGAATTACTCGAGCACATGATTCTTACTCCTTCCACGAAAGTGTAAAGTCCGGGGAATCATGGCCTCTGGGTTTCTGTGTATAAAGTGGATCAGTGGCTCGTGATCATGACTTTGCGGTTGGGGATTGCCTGCCTTACCTTAGCTGTGACATCATGTCTCATAGCTTCCAAGTGTCACACTTATGTTCAGAAGAGAGGCTTGCACACGTCTCTCTCTCTCTCTCTGTAAAACCTGCTCTAACTCTAATGTTCATACAATTACTGCCACTCCTTCAGTGGTAAAGGTTAATAGAGAGAGCAGAAGAGAGGGTTTCAACACTGCTCTGCCAGTCTGTTGTGACTTTGCATAACATTTTACACAAGGAATTTCACTTGCTCAACAGACCTGGACACAAGCGCCAGTCCGTATCCGTGTTCTGTATTCAAGCGCATTCCTGAGGTTGGGCAAGCTGCAAAAAAAGGACACAACCCCATTTAACACAATGAGGACATCTGCTTCAACAAATATGCCCCTCTAGTCCATACTTGGCATCGGACAATGTGACCTTAAGCTCATGTGCAGCTGCTCCAGAGCGTTCCAAGTAATTTCATGCAAAACTAAAAAAAAAAATCTGGCAGTGTTTTAGAGTCAGCACAAAGCAGCTGTGCAACTGCGATGGATTATTGTGAGACGTTGTTGTAGCTAATTAAAAATGAGGCAACATAAAGACACAATGTGTCTATGACGTGAAGCACTGAATTAAAATAGCACCCCCAGATGGTGCAGTTCCTGTGTGTGAGTGAATGAGGCACTTCTGTGAGGTGGTTTGCACCAAAACATTAATCCTTTGATTGTTTTTTCACGTCAACTAAACATTTGATCAAAACTCGACAGGTCCCCTGTGCCTTAACAGTACTTTCATGTTAGCTTAGCATTTTAATCTATTCTAAACACTAATCTCAGCATTGTCCTTTCTTGTGCATGCAAATAAAATGCAATGAATCTACAACAAATTTGCCCCTGAGCTACTGCAGTGTACGCCAATAATATTGTTTCTTGAGTTGCATGTTTTCTGGCAGACACCTTTTATTACACAGGTGTATCAGGGTCAGACGTTATACATTTAAATTCTTAAATTAGCTGATGTGCATGTGACCCGAACACAGGGAAAACAAAGCCTGTAACACAGTGCTGAGGGTTCAGCTCAAAAGGGAACTGTGTGTAAAGCTGAATAGTCTCAGAATCGCTGACCAAAGCACAATGACCTGAGGCTGTGGGGCTATTGTTAGACTTGGAGGTCAAAGAGGCCAGAGTGACTCCCGTGATAGAGAGAAAGAGAGAAAGAGAGAGAGATGCACCAGAAGAAAAGGCTTAAAAATCAATTATTTATAATACACTTTATTTCATCACAAAATACATCTGTACCATTCACAGGTTCTAGTATAAAATCTTTTAAACATAAATATGTTCCTGTTCTTTTGTTAAATTAATAATAATAATAACAATAGCAATAATAATAATAATTTAAAAGAGTATAAAACCGAACAGTTAACTCAAGTAAAAACAAAAACATCCATTACAGGAAATCTTGGAAAATAATTCCTTCATGTTTTCAATGGTTTCTGAAGCCCTTCCCTTTTTAATGAACAGTTTATATTAACAATAATAAAGATGTTAACACACTGTTTCTGCAACAATACAAATAAACAAGTTTCCTGAAAAATATGAACTTTAAATGTGTTCAGAAGTTCATTGCCACTGGACTCCTCTCTCTCATTTTGTCCCAAACTCAAATTCCTCAAAATAAATCCCTCAGTGCTCAGCTCTGTTCATGATTTCTCTCAGTGTCGGTTGTGTTTCTCCAGCTGAAGATGTTTTCATCTTCTCGACTGCTGTGGAAAGCAAAAACAAAAAGTCGCTGAGTCACCTCGGCCGGTTGCCAGATACGAGTTCCCTCCTCCTCGATGACGACCAGGTCCTGGATCTGGTCTTCAAACAGGGACTGGCCTTTTTGGTGCATTTTCAAAAACATTTTCTGCTTTTTTTTTTGTTTCTCCCCCAAATATTTCTCCTGAAGGGCAGGGGTTTCTTCATCGTTCTGGAAGGTTGATGATGGGAACCCACTGGTCCATGCAGCGGCTCTCGTGGCAGAAATGGTTCACTTTCCACAGGGCCTGGCTGTTCCAAGTAGATGCCCGAGGACTCTGAGGGAGGAACAGAAAGAGAGAGGATATTAAACTCAGGTCTTTACTCCAACACTTTACAGCGGTAAATGTTGATTACATATCAATGAAATACTTTTATTCACAATTTAATTAGGTATTTATTATTAATGAAACAATGCCATATGAACAAAGACTAGTCATTAACTCCATCACTAAAGGGTTAATTTACAGTATATGTCCATTTTAACACTTTAAACTAAAACATTTTAGAATAACCCCATGTAATTCCTATAGTTATTAATAAAATTTAGAATGTAATCATTTTCCAAAGACAACCCATTTTCTACATTAGAAAAACCTGACTATTATTCAGATCAATCAAGTTTAAGCCTACAACAAAACTTTATTTAGTTCATACATAAATCAACAGAAAAATTTCATGCAAAATTATTATTAAAATGAATGTTTATCAGACGTTTACATTACAGTCGTGAAGCAGGCCGTGGTTACGTAAGCCTCTCATTAGCACCCTGCAGTCGGACAAGTCAGGGCAAGTTAAGCTGTAAAACTCCCTACTCTTCAGGTGTCCCACATTTCTCTCAGGTTCACGTGCTCACATTTGGCTGCATTTCAAGTTTTTTCCTGGAACTATTGCTCTACTGTTACAACATAATCATCGCTGCAAAAGTGATACCACCTTAAATCTGGTCAATGCCTTTAATTCTGTTGTCGGCAATTTAACTAGGAGGTTTATTTTGACACTCACTTATCTATTTCTGTAGAAAAATGTCTTCTATTGTTGTTTTTACATTAAAATAATCTATATAAGAGCTTGTGAAACTTGATCTGCCAAAAGAACAAAAGCATTTTGATTAAACATTACCTGGCGAGATCAGATGATGTTTAATTGTCCTTTTGTGATTCATATTTTGGATCTCACCAGTATTTAAAAAACACTGGACTTAAAGACCAGCTGTAGGCTCGATTAGTCCTGTTTCTCTGGATTGTATGGAGTGTTGTTAGTGATAGCAGTTTTGAAATGTACCACTACTGATGCATAGCTGTGATATATTGGTAAATTTATAGTAAATTTAAATTATTTTATTATTATAGTAATTATACTTTTGTATACTATGAATGTGTAATGATTGCGATATATTTTATCCTTTCCAGATAGCCTTATCGCTAACTGAGATATACACTATTTAGAAACTCAATTTTATTTAATATAACCGATAAATACTCACAGTGACCAGAACACAGTGCAAGTCCATCTGTTCTCCTCCGGATTTCCCCCCTCCTCCAAGGATTTCAGCCAAACGCCTGGTGTTGTTCACCCTCAGGATATCAATATCATTCTCACAGCAGAACGCCTGGATCAAAGTGAAGTGAATCTGGAGAGCGACATCTTTCACGTCTTCGTCGTCTGTGGCGAGGATACACAGCACAACGTTGTCAGGGTCTCTGTCAACAGAGAATAAAAAAGCAGATCCAGGGTTCGGACGTTAGACTTGTGAGTCTCTGTGTCTACATTTACTGGAAGACATATTTAGGTACCTCACACCTCTGGCTTTTGTTGGTGAATACTTACACATTTAGTGACTTGGCAGCTTCATAAACTCCAACTGTGATGCAGCCTTGGAGCAAAGCCACGCTGATGACCTCCTCAAGAGCTTTAGAAACAGAATCCATTCTGAAAAAAAAAGAAAAAAAATGCAATGAGGAACATGTGGAGAATGAGGAAAGAAGCTAATTAATTTAGAAAGTACATGAACCATGAAAAGGAAGCAAAATAAGCAGCTGATTCTTGCTGAAGAACCACATGACAAAGAGGAACAGGTGATAGAAAAGGAAGCAAATGCTTTCATTTTTATTATATACTGGTTAAACAGAAGCTAGTGGTACTTCCAGGGAACATTCGGTTGTCTAAATTAGACTATTAGTTTACTGCAGAAGATGAGAAAGCAAATATGTGTGGACATTTTTACACAATGCACGAATATTTGTGTTTTCTTGGTAATGTCACACTTGTTGCATTAACTTAAACTAAAACTAAACAAATGTGTTATGTATGTGGATCTATAACTCAAACTTATCCCAACGTTATGCCATTGTTTATTGTATATATCGCCCACCTCTACAGGATAAAAATGTTCTATAAACCCTATGTATGGCTTAAACTTCTGTGGACCATCCAAAAATAACGTTGACCATGGTGAGCTCAGGCTCATGTGCAGCTGCTCCAGAGCCTCCACTTTCAATTCATGCTTCTCTGAGCAGATTAAACAAACTTTGTGTGTGTTTTTTTTTTTTTTTACAAACTTTTGCACAAGCACTTAGATTTAAAACCAAAGGTGGGTCCAACAGCAAAAAGTAATAGCTAACTTATTCTGAAAACTTCAGTTTGACTCACTTTGCAATAGTTTAGATATTTTTAGTCAGGCGTGTTAGTTATAAAAGTGATAATTATTATAAATTGTTTAAATAACGGAATCAAAAGAGCGTTTACATAGAACTGACATCAAGACGATGGCTACAAGCGCTCGAAATGCAAAATAAAACGTACCTTTCTACAGAATATTCTCCGTTAAGCTCCTCAAAAGTCATGTTTCTTGTTAAATCCAGCACGAATTGAAGTAACTTCGCTTCAGAAATATTTGCGCTGGACGGTAAAATCCACCAAGCAACTCTTAATTCCCTCTCGTCTTTACTCGGTCGCCGGTCAAATCGATCCAACTGTAACCGGCACCCAACTCAACAGATAAAGATCCAGTTCAGGGCTGTCAAAATTTGCATCTTAATCCTGATTGGACGTATGCTAATTTAGGGCTGACATTCAATGGCTGTCGCGGCAGTGTTCATATTCATTAGGTATATGGTAATTAGGTTGAGAAACTACTTTCTGCGCAGATCCTTGTGCATGGTTGTAGCAACAAGAGCAAACGACTCTGATTGGTTCGCTGTCGTTCTGAGGGCGTGGCTTGTATCCAAGACGGTCACGGGTGACCAGCTTTTGCCCTGGCATGTTTTGTTTAGTAGACCGGTATAGTACTTAAATAATTTTAAATTAATTAACATTGCGTTAAAATTATTAGTGAACATATGAATACCAGTGTAAACCATCATTTGATAACGTTTTACATATCTCAAACAAATATATGATCAAGTATAAAACTGGTTATACAAGACAGAAAACATAAACATAACCACTTGCACAACACCGCCTTACACTATACTATCACTACTTATATGAAGTGATTTTCTAAGGAAATGTAATTTTCTCGAGGAAATTACATTATGTGTATGCATAAGTAGCTATACATTTTTGTTGTTATTAAACATTTCTCGCATTGTCCATAAAATAAAATCTTGTTGCTGTGGAGATGTCTAGCAACAGGCTAATCACGTTCAAACCAACGTTTGTTAATGCTGATGAAACACACCAACTTGTGCACATTTTATCTTTTATTGCAATTTAAGTGTTTATTATCCCACTGCTGGGGTGTTTATAGTCTTTACCATAGTAGTTTTAATATTATTGAACATTTCAGTTTTTCCAGCCACCTCACCTCAGAGGTCCCTGGGTGAACAGATAATGGGGATCAAATCAAGATGACTATGGGCTTTAGGTGGCTATTAGAGGGAAGGACATGAAGAATATCAGACTTAGAAATAGATTAAAGAGGATGCACTAAAATTAAAGCATTAATAACACAATATAAAATAATAAAAGTGCATTGCATACTGTTTTACGCTGGATATTGAAAAGGTTAACAAATGACACGTAGCATATGATATACATTCCTGTTTACAAATGGGCTGCCCACACTGGCTCAAATTTCAACCCCCCAGCCCCATCACTGACCCTGCATGGCATGTGGAGCAAATATTTAACCATGAACAAAACTTACCCAACTGCTGCCCATTTGGGCAACTCATGGGGGTGTTTGTTGTGTTGTAGCCTCCATTTTCACCTGTCTGACTGAGCCAGTGTGTTTTCCTCCGTCAAAACTTCTTTCCTCAGTCAGGCACTCTTAAAACTTAAGAAAGAGTGACACCATGAGGCCAAACAAATCTTTCACTGGTGCATTCTCAAAACTTGCTGAGCTTTTTCGAAACACGAAATACGTTCATAAAACCTATTTTAATTCAGTTCGGTATTGGTCATATTTGGTGGTAAATTAGCATAGATTGCTAGCTAGTTAGTGTTAGCTTAATCCTTTTAAAACATTTTTGCTACAGCAATGTCCATGAGGTGATGATTCACCACATAATCACCATTTAGTCTTTTCAGTACTTACTAAATTATGTGTTCTGTAATGTGTGTATTTATTTAATCATACTTTGACAATACGAAATATGCTGTTTCTAAGACCAGATAAAAAGACGTGACCACCAAAAAGAAATGTATCACTAAGCGTATGATTTATTTGCTCAGTTTGAAACACCATCACACTATTGACCAGAGATAAAATAAGAAATGTGCAGAATCCAACTCAGTGGCTGCAATATTAACAGAAACCCTGTGCCACATATTATGTCAAAAAAATCTAAACATTGAGATTAAAAATTGAAAGACGAGGTTTTGTCTGAACGTGTGGGATATACTGAAAAATCGAGTTAGAAACGAACAGTCAACCTGGTAAACTGTGCTTTTCTTAGAAAATAATTGAACCGCCAGGTGGCACCACAGCCCCACAGTAAATCAGCCCTGTTTCTTTCACTCGCAGCGACACTAATTCATCTGAATACAGCGGCCTGAGGATATTATTCATACCAATTGACTTTTAAAGCAGTGAAAGTTGTGATTTATTCTGGTCGTAGATAAACTGACCTGAACTGGGCGATTCATCCGTGTCATTCCCACTCTGAGATGATTAGTAGAGACGCTTAAATGCACATCAATCCTCAAAAAGCCATTCATTATTAAACAGAGCACTTACTGCAAGTGTGGCTTTGTTAACGCCCAGCGTTTCACTCCAGAAACAATACATTTAAATCTCTATGGATTGTACGAGAGTAAAGACATTACACGATTATCACACACACAAAAGCTTTATGATAATTACATTAAAACTAATTTGTAAAAACAGCTCAATGATCAGTCCATCAATGATCGCTTTAGCCGCTGTATGATCTCACAGAATTATCACGATGTAGGACATCAGTAGCATTGAATGTGTAGGAGAAGTGTTACTTTTAAATTTCTTTTGACTAAAAAATATTAAATGCGTACAGGAAGTTTTTTTTTTATTTAAACCGGAATGTCATCGTATTTATTTGCTTTTAACAAATGCAATATTTTATGCGCAACGTTAGATTATTTAAAGCAGTCAGTGTTAATTTTTATGGCTTAAAAACTACAAATACAGATAAATGTGCACTTTCGCATTTTGCCTTCTAAGCAAAACTATACAATGTTTTTATTAAGCTAAATTTAAAAATTGTAACGGCTACTCTTTCTACTTAAATCAAAACGTAATTGTAGTTCAATCAATTTAAAACATTTGTGTGAATAGAGAATAGAACAATGAATAGAAAAATGCACATATCATTTTTACTTCTTTTTTATCCTATACTTATGTTATTTTTTTAAATCTGGGGAAGTGGGGGAGGGGGGAGGATGGTATAAGCACATTAGACAGTGGATAGTATTATAAGATTTAAATTGTAATTATAATAAAAATAAATAATGATAATAATAACACTAACATAATAATACTACTATTAATAATAATAATAACAATAATAATAATAGAAAAAACAAGAAGAAAGACAGGACTGGTTTCCTGGACAGGGATTAAGCCTAGTCCTGGACTACACATCATTGTGAATATATTTTCTTTGTTGAAATGAATATATAGTTAAAGTATAGTGACGGTATTTTGTATACATGGACAAGCCCTTGACCTTATACAGTTACTGACTGGACCAGAGACAGCCGTTCTCTCATCGTGTTGAAGGACGGAAACAAGGAACATATGTATGGAACTGTAAAACATATTCTGTTACACTGAACAACATCAGTGAAATAACTACATAATATATAAAATAAATATAAAATATAAAGATAAAATGTATATTTCGAAAAAATATACCCTACTGCTTTTTCATCACATTTTTTCAGACTCACGCTGCAGGAGGAACATTACACTTACTTCATTCATGTTGTTGCTTTATGTGAAAATGAAATGGCATAATTTATAAATATTTATGCATCAGATGAGTCTGTCAGTATTTTACCCCATTTATTAAACCAGAAAGACAACAGATTTCACAGAGTTCCTCTGAGGTATCTGTATAAGAATATAATAATAATAATAATGTTAATAAAAATAATACTTTCAGCTACAACAACTTCCTGCTTTATTAAAATGGACAATTCCTCTTTTTGTTTCATCATTGAGAGAAAATCTTTGGATTAAATTAACTACATAAAAAGGAAGTAAAAAAATAAAACCTGACTCAGCATTTATTTGGACTGTGATGACATTTTATTTGTTGATTTATAGTTATGCTATTATTTTTTTTTAAGAGATAATACTTTATTAATCCTAAAGGAAACTGCAGAAATGGCTTAATAGAATAGCACTTTGTGGTTTTATAACTGAAACTAAAAGTACTGAAGAAGGTGATGTATAACAGTTGTACAAAACAGTACATGATGGAGTGGTGAAGAAGGACACTAAACACTAATTCATTTTTAAAAGGTGAATAAACACTGTTAACCCTCCCTTAAGTTACATCATTTCATTTCTATCCCTATTCTCTTCCACTGTTGCTATGGAGATAGTTAGCCTAGCAGAGGCTATAGCGATTTTATGCTAACATTAGCAGCCATGTTTCCAAAATTAAACTGAGGAAACAAAAATACAAGGGAGCTACTCTTTTGATAATGCAGAGTATACGTCTTTTACAGTATATTTTAGGGTTTTACTTAAGGTGGAATCTGTAGGGTGTGGACCAGGATTTAAAAAAACCCATAGAATGCTAAAATGTAAATGCCAAAACAACAGATAAAATGCCAAAGAAGGAGGGTGAATTAAAAAAGGAGTAATATCTATAGAAAGGGAGAATGAATTTTTAAAAGGCTTAGTAAACACTATTTTACCCTATTATTATAAACACGTTTTTTTGAGAAGTGCCAGGTGAAACAGATCTCTGTAAATGCAGCCGTTCTCAGGTTAAATGTGGGGTTTGTTCTAGTGCCGTTCTCTTTAATGTGGAGAAAGTCATATTTCCTCGTAGATTAGTGAAGATACAGGCTGACAGAGCGCACTGCTCAAGGTATTTGGGCGCCGTAATTCATTCATAAAGCCACAATGCGGCCCATCTATCATCTCATTTTCTCCCTGCCACTTCTCTCCCTCCCTCTTTCTCTCTCACTCCCACTCTCCAATCCACTCTGGGCTTCTGGCTCTTTAGCGAGTGTGTGTGTGTGTGAGGGTTGCAGGACAAGGTTGGGACGTCGTCAGCTCTGCCGAGGCTGATGTATTAGGCCGAATATGCAGCGATGAATTACCCGGCGAAGGGAGTCAATTATCCCGCGCCTGGGCCTCAGGGCCCTTTTCCAATTGAAGGAAGGAGTGATTTTTTGGGGGGCAAAAGAGGAAAAAGCGAGGGATGAAGATTAGAGAGGGGACGGGACGAGTCCCGCTTCTTCCCCTCGGCTCTGGAGCGTGGACCAGAGCGTGGCTGAGACAGGATCTGGAGCAGAGTGTTTCAAAGCAGACTTTAAAAAACAATGCTATTTAAAGATTACAGCTTTAGTCACCGGTCCGCCTTAAATATAATTGAACTTCTATTTATGGACCAGAATCTGTACTTTGGGTTAATTTAGCTGAATTTTATTATTGTAACTGTTCTAAGTAATAAAACATTTGCTTTTTTTGTTGCGCTGACTAGCTCTGTGACACCAAGGGCTCCTCTGTAAAGCACTACACCCTTAACCTGGACTTTGTGAGTGCTGGGCTCACATGGTCCTCCCACACTGACTGTACTGTTTGCACCCAGCTGGGTTATATGGGCATATTAGTATTACCCCAGGTCTGGCTGCAGGTGTAGGTGTCCTATTCTGGACAGTGTGTACATTTTCCTTGTGTTGTTTCATAAAGGTTTTAAGGATCATGTTTTTGTGGACCTTCACCCCAGGCGTGTTTGCCATGGGAGACGCTACAAGAACCCGCTGCTCTGTATGGCATAGCCCTGGAGATTATTAAACCACCCCAGCTTTCCAGATCCAGAAAGGGATGTTTTTATATTTCCTTTACATCTTTTAATCTTCTAAACCTGGCTGTAGTTCAGACACTGCTTCAGAGCATAGCGTTTTTTAAAATGGACCTGTCACATCCTGAAAATGTGTCCAGAGTCTTTCGCTCTGTTTCTTAACATCACTTCAGAGAAAACTGTTCCACTGCTCCACAGCCCAATGCCATGGGGCTTTATACCCTTCTCAGTGCACTCCTCAGTCAACGCTTAGCACGGGGCCTGGTGGCTTTAAAGAGATGTGCAGCTGCTCTAAAACATCCCATGTTAATTTTTGATTATAGATAATATGTTTGAATTAAGTGCACATCAAAATATCGGAACATTTGATTGTGAAAACTTCAGAACATTAGAAGATTGGAATGATAGAACATCAGAACGATAGAACATCTGATTTAAAGAACATCAGAAGATTAGAACATCTGAATGTTAGAACATCAAAACATTGGATTGTTTAATTGTTAGAACAACATAATATTAGAACTTCTGAATGTTAGAACATTAAAATGTCTGATTGTAAGAACATCAGAACATTAGAACATCAGAACTGAATTGGAATGTTTAATTGTTAGAACATCAGATCATTGGAATGTCTGATTGTTAGAACAACATAATATCAGAAAGTCTGAATGTTAGAACACCATAACATTAGAACATCTGATTTGAAGAACATTAGAACATCTGATTTGAAGAACATTAGAACATCTGAATGTTAGAACATCAGAACATTGGAATGTATAATTCTTAGAACACCATAATATCAGAACATCTGAAGGTCAGAACATCAAAGGTTCTGAACATTAGAACCTCATAAACTCAAAATATTAAATGATCAGAACACCACAATCTCAGAATCTCAAGAACATCAGAACTTCACTGCTTTAGAACATCAGAACCTCAGGACCTAAAATTCTCAGAAAATCAGCCCGTCAGAACTTCCTACACAGGCCCTGGTTTGATTGCTGCTGTGAGGGGTTAGGGTCAGTGTGAATATATAAACGTCCACTCATGGACACGTCCCAAACCACAGAGCCCTGTCACTCTCCCAAGACGACCCCCCCACCCCATTCAGAGGCAGGAGGGGTGTGTGTGTGTGTGTGTGTGTGTGTGTGTCTGTGTGTGTGTGTGTGTGTGCGTGTGTGCGTGAGTATTTCGCACCTTGAGAGGACTAAGCGTGGCCAGTGTGATGAGAACAACAGGAACGTATTTGATTTTGAGAAGCCAAAGCTGATCAATTTTCCACTTCCTCCAGATACAGATGTTTCATACTTAACTAACTAACAAACTAATACTTCTTTATTTTGAAGCTAAAGCTACATGGCTACGCTAACAAACACTGGAGATTCAGCTACATGGCGAATTCTCATCACACTGTGTCCTACAGGTGCACTCGCTGCTATCACAGATGTTCATCTGCGTGCACACAGTTTGCATAATCTCCACAGAAAAGCATTCCCATAGACTCTGCAACAGCTGCACGAGCCTAAAATCAGCATGCTCAATGCCAAGGGTGGTCTAGAGGTGTATAAAACAATGGAACTGCATGATCTGAAATGATGGAGCTCCATCTAGTACCTTCGGGTTGATTTGTGATCCAGAGGTAATCATTCATTATCTGCACCTGACCTCACTAATGTTCATTAAATCCTCACAGCAATGTTCCACCATCTACTCGACAGCCTTTCCAGAAGATAGAAGCTGTTACTGCAGCAGAGCAGGAACAAACCCCTGATTAGTGTCCTTCATTTTGTACAAGAACACATGATAAACCCCCACAAAGGTAGGAATACCCACTGGTGTGTGTGTGTGTGTGTGTCCTAGTGTTGAACGCTTGCCAGAACAAGCGTCCCTGCCGCTGAGTGACACACTTGACACTTAGGGAAATGAGGTCATTAGCTCGAATTACAGTGGGTTTTGATGGCTCAGTAATGGGGTTTAATGATGGAATTTAGCGAGAGCCCCACCAGGGACAACTCACGCATACAGGCAGACAGGTCATTTAATAAAGAGAGAGACAGAGACCCTCCGCCACAGAATAAAGTGGAGAACGGGGGCTTTGCATGGCTCTGTGCGTGTGTGTGTTTGAGAGAAAGAGAGAGAGAGAGAGAGAGAGAGAGAGAGAGAGAGAGAGAGAGAGAGAGAGAATCTAAAAATAAGTCTGAAGTCCAGCCTGGAATCTCTATGCAAAAACACAAGCAACTTTTTTTCAAAAACTGCCCTATATTTCCTCAATCATTCTCCTTCTTTAATACTCCCAACTTTTCATAAGCCGTCATAAACAATGCCCAAGCATCCCGGAAAAGATTTCCCAGGATATCTTATCATATCCCCCGACATTGTCCTAGACCAAATGGAGGAATTTAATTGGATCTGTTTTGTGTGCATGTTGTTCAGTTCATTTTGGACCTTAAATCAAAAAGTGAGCGCACATATCCTTCAGAGCATTTCCTAAAAACAAAGCTTAGAAGGTCCCTCAGGGATAGGGGTGTATTCTCTGGAGTATCGCGGACTAACCATCTGTGGAGCAGGACAAAAGAAAATCACAAAGCTCTGCCGTTTTAAGCCACAAAGATTTCAATGGAAGACCTTAATAGCCTTAGATATAAAGAATCCTCATCCGGGAATTTTAAACACGCCTAAAAACACAGCTGGCACTTGTAACCCATAAGATTTTAAAAAGCGAAGAGAGAAGATACTGCACACTGGCATCGGGCCACTCAGCCGAGAGGAGAGAACTGGGGAGTGGGTTTGCAGTGGATAGATCACAGTGTAGCCATATATATAACAAACGACCAAATTATATCAGCTCACTGGCCACTTAGTTTGAAACCCCTGCCTTGCAGATCCACCTATTGATCATCATTAAAATGATCTGTTTAGAACCTCAAAGCTGCTCTTGGCTGTTCTTAAATCTTTTTTCATCTTTATATGTTTTGCTCATAATTGACCAGTTCAAGGTTGGTATATCTAATAAACTGGTCAATGTGTGGAAATAGAAAGTATGTGTTTCCAATAAAGTGGCCAGGGTGTGTGGAAATAGAACCAAACGTGTTTCCAATAAAGTGGCCAGTGTGTGGAAATAGAACCAAGGTGTTTCCAATAAAGTGGCCATTGTGTGGACATAAAACCAAAGTGTTTCCAATGAAGTGGCCAGTGTGTGGAAGTAGAACCAAAGTGTTTCCAATAAAGTGGCCAGTGTTTGCAAACAGAAATAAAGTGTTTCCAATAAAGTGGCCAGTGTTTGCAAACAGAAATAAAGTGTTTCCAATAAAGTGGCCAGTGTTTGCAAACAGAAATACAGTGTTACCAATAAAGTGGCCTGTGTTTGCAAACAGAAATATTGTTTCCAATAATGTGGCCACTGTGTGGACATAGAACTAAAGTGTTTCCAATAAAGTGGCCAGTGTTTACAAACAGAAATACAGTGTTTCCAATAAAGTGGCCAGTGTTTGCAAACAGAAATATTGTTTCCAATAATGTGGCCACTGTGTGGACATAGAACTAAAGTGTTTCCAATAAAGTGGCCAGTGAAAGAAAGTAAAGTTGCTGTTTCTAATAAAGTGGCCTAGATATTACAAACACATGGTAGAGGTTTCAAATAAAGCAGCCTGCTAGTGGAAAAAACTGGTTGTTTCCAATAAAGTGGCCAGAGTGTGGAAGCAGAATGTAAGGGTTTCTAATAAAGCGTCCGCAGATATGCAAGGCAACGTATGCCTTTTCAATAAAGTGGCCCGGGAGTATAATTACCAGGCCGCTGTTGCTAATGGAGTGTGTACCGCCGTATGAACTGGTTCTGTTGAGTCCGGCAGAGCTGGGGTTCTCTGAGGGAACGGGCGGATGGACTTTGAGCTGGTCTTAGCGAGCGGATCCAGTGCTAAGCTGTGGAAGCGGAGCCTGTAATGGCTTGTTTAGCCGCGGAGGCGAGGCCTAGGGGTGTGTTCGGCCATATTTCAGCACGTATCGATCAGCTGGTGCCTATCGCCGCCAGCCCTCCCTCCCCTCTGTCCTTGATCCTGTAAAGTAATAACCGTACGCGTGTCAGGAAGGTAATTATCATTGATCTGCTGGAGAGAAGTGACAAATTTCTCTGTCGTGTGGGGACATGATTCATGCTCGTGTGTTGGGTCAACAGTGGCGCTAGGTAAACACTGGGCCAGACGGGGCTTCGCTTTCTTAATGCCGTCAAACTTTGCAAATTTGAAGGGAAAGCTTCTTAATTCACTGATAGAGACATCATCGCTGTGCTTAGCATATATTTATGAGCTTAGATATATTTACCATCATTATTACAACCTAAAAAACATATCAGAGCAAGTGAAATCATCTGAAGATGACTCTGTATCCGAGGATGATGTGATTGCTGAAAGACTGAGATTATTCACCTATCTTTGTCAGTTTTTCACTTGATTAAAACAACAGTTGGTAAGATATTTTACACCTGAGCTCCCCCTACTGTTGCAGAGTGTAATTCAGTTTTACCGCACTGTCCTGAAATCAATGGAGGAAGTTACATAGTGAAGTTTACTATGTGCTGAGCCTGGAGTAGCAACCACAGAAGCTCTGTTACAGCTCAGTGGAACACCACAATGATTGTGAAGCTTTTTAACTTAACAATAACACACAGTGTTGCTTTAGGTGATTGTATTCAGAGTTGAGAATGGCCTATTCAGAACATTCCAGAACAGTCGTTTTCAGCGCCTGTTTCTTTAAATGATAATGAGGTGCTTGCTGTTCACCCCGACCCCGACCACACAGCGAGGAGCAAGGAGTAGAAGCTCTGGTATTTTAGCCATTTTCACTCAGTTCTCCTTTTCTCCTTTTCTACTCAGTGCTCTTATCGTTGGGTCTGTTTTGCAGTGTTTAATAGAGGTGGGTGGATCGATCCAAATATCGATAATATCGATACCAACGCTGGTATTGGTATTGATCAATACTCGTGGAGGAGCAGCACCCCCCCCCCACCCCCCGCTTCCGTCTTTTCCTTCTATAGCTGCATATGGCGAAGACTTCCTGTATCGGTATCGGTATCAATATCGGCGATACTGGCCCTGTATTTACTTGGTATCGGATCGATACCAAAACTCCCGGTATCGCCCACCTCTAGTGTTTAACCTCGTCTTTGCATTTTCACATAAACCTGGGTCCCGTGCTGTGATTGGGCAGACTCAGACAAGGGGGAGGGGCAATTCTAAACTGCTCTTGATGTAAGAAGCGGATTAAAATCAAAATCGAAATTGAACACAGAAGTGACATAGCAGCAGATTTAGCCGGACACCTGGATAATGTCCTCCAACATTTACTTAGATTTTCTTGACTGCGATTCACGAACATTAAGGGAAAAGTGAAAGAAGCCAAGTTTGCTGCACTGACGGGCCGCCTCTCTTCAGCCGAGTCTGCTATAAAAAAAAAAAAAAGTTATCATCCTACTTAGCTCTCAGTCCCCACCGGCGACGACAGAGCAGAAGGCAGTGAGCACGTCGGAACAGAACAAATGAGCTGGACAAGGCAAAGGGCTGCGAGATTGCCACATTCATCATCACACGCCGAGATGGCGTCAGGGGCTTTTAGCGCTTAGCACCACGGCTGCAGCGGCGGGAAGGACAAAGCAAAGCCTCAGATCCCATTCAGTGTCCTTTTGATTACAGAAATACCCAGCCAATCGCACCGTATGTTTCCTTATGAGTTTAATACTTGAGTTCAGCTGTGTTCAAAAGTTTGCGTGCCCCCGATTAATGGCATGTTATTGTGGATGTCCAGAATGTAAAGTGGAGGACCCCTACTCTACAGTGAACACAGCTCTTGATTCATACCCAGCGGGGACTGTGCCAAAGTCATGGCTTATTTTATGTTTTTATGTTTAATTTCCCCAGTAGTTTATACTCAATAAATGAATATAACTCAAAGCCATATATAAATGAAAGAGTGCATCCTTCTACTAAGAGGTCAACACCAAGAGATGACTCAACACCAAGGTCTGTATCAGGGGAAGAGCTTTAGGTATCAATGTGAAAATATCCTGGTATTATACACCCATCAGGCAAAAGATTAAAACCACTGACAGGGAATGGGACATTGATTACACTGGTGTGTGACACGAGTGAAGCCAAGCCCGTCTTCTCCAGTCTCACTGTAGCACAAGTTCAAACACTTCTTATAAGAGCCAGCATGGATGTTCTCAGCAGTGTGGGCTTCAGTAGCTCCTCTGTGGGATTGCAGCAGACGGGTTTGCCGTCACTCCCTCACACATCCGTGAGCCTTGAGCACCTATGACCCCGTTGCCAGGTCACCAGTCATCCTTCCTTTTACCACTTTTAGTTGGCACAGGCCACTTCATACAAGGAACACCCCACAAGAGTTGAGTTTTGGTGATGCTCTGTCTGGTCAATTTCAGCTCCTGTTCCTTTAATTGATAACGAGCTGCTCGCAGTTCCCTCCGACCAGAGCGCACAGCAGTGAGGAGCAAGGAGCAGAAGCTCTGGTTTTTAGCCCTTTTCACTCGTTTCTCTTTCTTCTCTGTGCTCATTGTCTCAGTTTTAACCTTGTGCTCTTATTTCTCTGTGCTCGTTGTGTCTGTTTTGCCGCGTTTAACCTCGTATTAGTGATCTCACATAAACGCGGGTCCAGCGCTTTTATTGGACAGACACAGACAAGGGGGCGGGGCAATTCTAAAGTTTGCATTTGACGTTAGAAGCGGAGCAGAATCAGAACAGCCATATTTTCTGACTTAGTGCACACAGAGAACTGACTGGGTGGACTTGTTTCGCAGTGTGTGGGTTGGTGGGCTCCAGATCCAGACGTTAATGTGAACGCGCACTGAACAAGTGAAACATACATTCCATGTTAGTTGTCTGGCTAAACGAGGAAATTTGGCAGTGGTTTCCAAATGTTGGTATTCAACACTAAGAAAATCATAATAATCTAATATTTTAATAATCAAAATATTTTCATTTGTTTTCAAAATCATTACACAGACAAGATGTAAATGAAGTAATGGTTTAGAGGTTTTTTGGGGTTTGTTTTAGAGTGAAATACTATGTTTTAGAAAATACATGACAGAAAACGTGGGCGGCACGGTGACACAGCAGATAGTGTCTCCAGGGAATCTCTGTGAGTAGTTGGTGTGTTCTCCCAGTGTCCGCATGGGTTTCCTCCGGGTGCTCTGGTTTCCTCCCACAGTCCAAAAACACACGCTGGTAGGTGGATTGGCGACTCAAACGTGTCCATAGGTTTGAGTGAATGTGTATGTGTGTGTTGCCCTGTGATGGACTGGCGCCCCCTCCAGGGTGTGCTCCCCCCTTGCGCCCAATGATTCCAGGTAGGCTCCGGACCCACCGCGACCCAGAACTGGATAAGGGTTACAGATAATGAATGACAGAAACGTTTCTGGTGAATGGAACCAGACGTCCTCCTGTAAAGTTATTATAGGAAAAGATTCGGTGTGCGCTGCCTGAGACATTGTTTAAAGACATTATATGTTAAAGGCAGTGTTTCCAACCCACACTGTACACACAAGTGCAGCTGTGATTTGAATAGTGAGAATAATTGCTGTAATTGTGTTACAGACACAAATGCTCCTTGAGGAGGGCATTTAGATGTTCATGTTTTCATCATCCTAAGGGGATTTGGAGCTCATAAAGAGTTAAATACAACCATGCACACACACACACACACACACACACACACACACACATGCATTTTATATTCTAAACTCTTTACAGACCCCCTCCCTCTCCCCCACTTGCTTTCTCTCTCTCTCTCTCTCTCTCTCTCTCTCTCTCTCTCAGAGGTTTGATAGATGACTGATTGCCTGCCTGTACAGGAAGATTTATTAGTGTTTATCCAGCGCTCGGTGGTCACCTGCGGCTTAGAGACCTGGACCCTGTGTGTGTTGTGTGTGTGTGTGTGTGTGTGTGTGTGTGTGTGTGTGTGAACCTGTATATGATTATATCCGAAAGCCCCAGCCCATACTTTATAGTACACATCTGTATAAGAGAAATATATATATGAAAAATGCATCTACTACACATCGAGGCTCGATTTCATCTCCCTGTCCCACCGGCCCCAGTCCCTCAGTGCCACCGTGCCCCCTGGAAAAATAAAGTTAAAGCAAAGCCTGATCGAGGTGGCTCTTTATCCTCTGACCACACAGACTGACCCACTCTGGAACCGTCCGCACACGTCGGCTGTAAATTGCGATTAAGGGCTAAGTGGGGTGAGAGCTGACCGGATGCAGGGTTTCTGAGCTGGGATATTGGTTTGACACCGATCCACTCGAGGGACCATGTAGCAGGGCCCAGAATCTTCAGCAGCCGGGCAAGGAGAGTCCACACTAGACCCCATGTGTAATGATAGTTAAAGCAGTAGTTTAAAAGATAAAAATCATCTGCTATGTTGACCTCTTTATCTAAACCTGGAAGATAAGCAAAGTCTCCAAATAACCAGCCTCCACTGATGGGCTACACCTGTTTACTTAGTTACGTCACAATTATCTCGATAGTTACGCTACAACCATTTCTATAATTAGCCAATGCTACTTTGTGTATGATGAGGTAAACTTAACATCCACAACAATGGAGATAGATGTATTTCTTCGTACAGCGACATTATGCTTCATCCATTTCCATCGTTGCACTACAGACATTTACATGTTTACGTTAAACCCTTTTCCAAAGTTACGCTACACTAATTTCCATGTTTAGGTTTTACTTACCTCCATTGATTTGCTACACCTTGCTAC